>NC_037532.1:18718883-18731283 GCF_001531365.2 Cynara cardunculus var. scolymus
TTTGCAGCAATTGAAGAAATCATACGCTGACCTTACTACAATGGTTTTGGCGAATGAAATTTCATGAAGAGGAAGCTGGAAAAGAAGAAAATAGAGAACGCTTTTTGAACTTACCCAAATAATTTGGCGGGGAAGGGATTTCAGCAGTATTTCATAAAGACAGAGGGTAGAAAAGAAGAAAACAGGAAAATGAGTTTTGACTTACCCCAAACATAAATTCTAACCTTTGCTGCATATGACTCTTAATAGTCAATGCATAAAAATGTTGTAACATGTGCTTTATGGCTTGTGTTTAAGAGTTTTTTGAATTTGTTGTATAAAACTATTGTAACTTATGCTTTAGAAATTGTAATTAAGATAATGGTCTAAATGGTTATATATGTAGTGTATATATATATATATATATATATATATATATAGAGAGAGAGAGAGAGAGAGAGATAGGAGCGACCAAATACAAACCATCCAATCTGTATAAACCGTGCAAACCTCATTTAACCAATCATAATTTTTCATTTTGTTCATTTTTTTGTAATTATGAGAGGTTGATTAATCATTTTTATTGTGGAGGGTGTTAATCATGAATATTATCATCTTCATTATTTTAATTTTAGAGAAATACATGAAAAAGTTTCATTAAAAATTCATTAAGTATTATATGAAACAATTTCATAACCATATATGAAACAACTTCATCAAAAAAAAGTAGTATATGAAATAATTTCACAAGATTAAACAATTTCATGAAAAAAAATTTCATAAGATTAAACAATTTCATGATTTTTTTTTTCATAAGATTAAACAATGAAATCGACGGATGAGGGTGGTTTGAATGGTTTGTACAAATTGAGTGGTTTGCATTTGATCGCTCCTCTCTCTCTCTATATATATATATATATATATATATATTGTTTTGATTATTACAAACAAACGAAATATTTAATGCATTAACAACTCTACTTGATGTGCATATTTATAAAGTATGGAGAACCAAATAAAGAACCTCGTTTGATCAAATAATTAATGGAAGTCGTCATCTCGAGAAACGTCCCACATTGCCTCCAGTTCTGTGCCAAAAGATGAAAGTCGAAGATTGCAAATGGAATGTGTGTCGCCAAGAGTTTAAAGAACAAATCGAAGCTAGGACGGAGTCATCATCCAGATCCTACATGATATTAAGTGGTATATGATTTTAAATCTCGATTTGGATGAATTAATTTTAAAATATCTTTTAAAAATAAATCTTACTGGAGTTTTATCAAAAAATTATAAAATAAAAATGATTTTCTTAGAGAGGTCTTATAAAATGTGTTTTTTATGAAATTGGGACATTCTCGACAAGATTCAGTATTCTTTTTTGGACGAGATTTTATAAAAAACAATTCAAATATTTATCAATATAATTTTTGGAAATATAAATATCCGACCTTTTCTAACTTCATGATGATGTTTAAATCAAATTTATTTTGATTTAACCTTCCCCAAAAGTGAGAAAGTAATATTTAATATGAATAGTTGTCAAAGTTAATGCAGACATCTAGTTGGTTTGTGCACGTTCATTTGCTAAAATTATCTCACACCAGCACTTTTGGCGGTCGAAAAACAACTTTTTTATTAAAAGTGACAATGCGGACTTCCACTTGAACCCACATTTTCAAAAAAAAATTGTATAAAGCTAGGGGTTTTCTTCGGTTTTTAAAACAATTCCTTGGACTTTAGTCCAAAAATCTAGATATCTCTCTAGTTTTTCTCAAGAACATCTATATGTTCTTTAGGTTTATGATTTGATTTTCTAAATCAAGTTACATATTTTTGAAGATTATTATACCACCATTTGATCATCCTTCTATTAGTTCTTCTTATTGTAAGTGGTGTAGTTAAACATTTCTTATTTCCTAATCTTTGGATTATAGTTGTTCATATTTTTGAAAGTGTTTAAATTGTTTTAGACTTGAGAAGTTTTCTCCCTCCACTAATTCTTTGAGATTTGTCATCTTTGTGCGAGGTATGAGTTATATCTCCCTACACCTATCACCCTTGAGTGATTCTCCTTTTTAATGAAAGGTTTGAGTGTTCTCCCTCTTGTAAAAGGTTGAGTGTTTCATGTTTTTATTGTAAGATTGATTTGTACGGTTTTGTTCTAACATAAAGAACAACAATAGGAAGTTTCTCAAGAAGTGTCTCAGTGTGGAGTAGCCCTTAAGTTTGCGGTGAACCACATAAATCTTGTATAACATATCTCTTTCTTATCTTTTTACATTTTGCCATATTTATGGTGATTTGTTTGTAAATCTTATATTGAGGGATTTAGTATATTAATCTTTATACTCAAAAATCTATGATTGTTTGATTCGGTTAAAATTTTGAATAATGTTAATTTTTCAATACTTACTAATGGTTGGTATCATAGTAGGTTAAAGTTTTGTTTTTTCAAAACCGTGATATTTTTCGTTTTATAAAAACTTGTACCTTTTAGAAAACTCAAGTTTTCATAGTTTTGTAAAAATGGTTCAAGGAAGAATTTTTTTAAATGCAAAGACTCTTTTTGATATACGGAAAAACTATTTTGAAGGTTTTTGTCAAAAACCAAAATCATTTGATTTAGAATGTTACATAAAATGGTGAGTTTATTATAATCAAACCCATTTTGGAATGGAATGAAGATGATGATGCTTTACTTTGTTTAAACTATGAAGCAAAAGATACCATCTTCTATAGTGAAGATGATCTGCATATCTCTTGAGCTCATATCCTGTATAGTGTGTTGGGGTTGAATTTTAGAATTAATTGTATTCGTCTTAAAAGTTTATAATTGTATTTGTAGAGAGTTTGACTTTGTAAGTCATGTTTGATTTTGACTAGTGCTTTTATAGTTTGACCTATCAATAGGTCTTGTCTAGTGTGTTTTAGTGTGTAAGTGAAAAGAGAGCTTTATTGTAACATTACGTATATTGAGAGGAATAAACATACATATTGACCATTTGACTTTTCCTCTCAACTGTTCTTAAGTGTTCTTATGAAGATTGCCATTGATTCTTGAAGTTTATGAAGAACAATCATTAAAGTTGAACAAACAATTGGTATCAGAGCTGAGATGCAGTGAGATTGATTGAAGAAATCATCAAAATTTGAAGAATTTCTAGAAAAATCGCATCTGTTCATCACCTTCATATGTTGTTCTTGAAGTGTTCTTCAAGTTCTTCATATTTTTCTACATAAATCTTTCATTTTTTGGTGATTTGATGTTAAAAATATGATCATTGTGTGCATATTTGATTCGTGAATCTTTGTTATTCACAAATTTTCATGATTTGATCATCTGTTTTAAAGATCTGATGAGTTTTGTATTTTTGAAAAAAATTTGTGTTCTTGAAAAATCCCATAAAAATCTCATTTTGATCCATTTTTTGATGAAAAAGTTGTGTTTTTTGTGTTTTTAGTGAGTTTTAGTTGGAATAAGCTTTACCCGGATTTTTTGACTTAGCCAAAATAATAGCAATCCTCGGACGCTTCTTCATCCGTATTCAAAGCATCCTCGGTCACCATATTGACCAAATTCTGCCCAACCTCGGTCACAACCTTAACCGAGCTCTTGTCTAAATCACTCAACAAGGTAACCGTATTAGGTCTACTTTGGTCACAAGCCTATCCGAGATCAAAGTGTACCTCGCTCAACCCCTTAACCGTATTCAAGTTAACTCAGACACAACAATGACCGAGCTTAAGACTTAGTCGCATATCCTTGTATCCGGATTACATCAACCTCGCATATAGACTTAGGCGGATTAGTTGATTCTCGACCAAAGACTTACCCGGATTAGTTCTTCCTTGGACGATTGCTTGTCCAGATTAGGCCATTCTTGCACACCTTGACCGGATTTGTCAACCTCAGACACAGCCTTGTCCGAGTTCAAATGACTTAGTCGCTTGCATCTCTTCCCCGCGCACAAGTCTAGCCGGATTTCGCAAATCCTCGGTCATTGATTCATCCGGATTAGCTTCCTCGGCCAAAGTCAGTCGCTTGCATCTTCTTCCTCGGTAACACTTTCATCCGGATTGCAACCTTATACGGTCACCACCTTGTCCGGACTTGTGCATCCTCGGTCAAGGGGCTTGATCATCTTATCCGGAGACTTAGCTTCCTCTCACAACATGTCACCCGGATTTGGCTTCCTCTTGTATAAAGTCATCCGGATTTGATTAGACTTAGCCAAAATTTGTCATTCTCAAAACTTTTCGTCTGAATTCATTTTTTGTCCAAGCTAAACCTGTCTGGATTTCATTTATTTGTCAAGATTTGATTGTTTTGAGCTCACCTTGTTTAGATTCCATATTTTATCATTTTGATCAGTTTGTGTATGATTTTCACCAAGTTACTGAGTATTGAGTTGATTTTAACTGTTTTGATCTGTCTTTACTGTTTTTTGATTGTTTTTAATATTTTGACTAATTTTTTTAAAACTGAACAGTTTTTGGATTTTTTGAGAATTTTTGCATCAACTGATTTTATCTGAGTGATATTTTGTGATATTTTTGGATTGTGATTTCTTTGTTCGATTACAAATACTGCATTCTGATTTGGAAAAGAGTGTGAAGGATTACAAAGAAAAATATGTGAATATGTTCTATGAAAATCATGCAAATGAGGAACTTATTAAAGATTTGGAACGTGAACATAAAGAAAGTAGTGAACGTATTGAAAATGATTTCATGCATAAGATTGAACATCTTGAGAAAACTTTGGATTTTGTAAGAAAAGAGTCGGATGAAGATTTAAAACTGTGGAGCAAATCAAATAAAGATTTGTTTAATAAACTCCAAATAGTTCAAAATGAACTGCATGCTGAGAGGAACTCTCCAGAAAAGAAGAATAAAGAGATTGAAGAGCTCACAGAGAAATTATATGAAGCTGAGAAGAAAGTTGTTAATGAAAGGAAATTACTGGAACAAGAAAAAGATAAGATTTTAGAAGCTGAGAAGAGTTTAGATGCTGAAAGGAAAGTTTTGGAGAAAGAGAAGAAAAAGATGATTGAAGTTGAGAAAAGATTTGATATTAAACGAATATCTTTTGAAAATAAGATTAATTCTTTGGAGCTGAATGCCAAAATGCTTTTAAAGCAAATTTCTGATTTTGAACAACTTATCATCTTGGAACGTGCCAAGTTTGATAGAGAAAGGAAAGAGCGAATGTCTGAGCAAGAATTTGGAATTGCTTGAAAGTGTTGAACAGAAAAAGAAAGCACTAGATGAAGAGAAGAGACTGTTTGCTCTTGAAAAGAAAAATAGTGCTAAGAAAAAAAATCTGCAATTGCCAAAGAAGTTACAGAAAAGAAGAAGTGGCTTGACATTGCTTCTAAGAATGAAAAAAGCAGTTCAGATGAAGAAAGAAAGAAGTTTGAGAAAGAATGGAAAGTGTTTGAAAAGTTGAAAAAAGAATTAGAAAGTAAATTTTTGGATACCTCAAAGAAATTGTCTGATCTAGAGACAAAATTTGTAACTGAATTGAACATGAGAACTGAACTTAAAAAGAAATACGATTTAGTTGCTGAAGAGAGAGACCAGTTATTAAAGAAAGTAAAAGATTTTTCAAGTGCTAAAAGCTCAACTGGTTCTCAATCTCAGTGTAAAACTAGCTTTTATGACTGTTCCAGCATGAAATCTAACAGTTATTCAAATAGCCCTAAATCAACTGTTTCTAAGAACAATTATTGTTCTTCAAATCAGTATTATCAAGGGTATGTCATTGGATCACCCCAATTATTATTCAAAAGTTCAAAATGTTTGGGTTAATAAAACTGATTCTGTTTCGTCTCATAAAATTGTTGTTACTAACCCTATTCTTCCTTGCATTGTGAGATCCACTAATGATATAATCAATCTTAGCAAGAGGAGAATAATGTGCTCAACATGTAGAACCACTGATTTTGTCAACAAGAAAAGGTACAACAGAAGGTATGAGGACAACAGTTATCAAAAAAGCTGGAATAATTTTAAAAGGTATGCCAATAATTGGTATGGATCTTATTGTATATCTGATCAACCCGTTAAGAGTGCTAAAAAGAATATATCTAATAAGAATAGATGGTTTGGCAGTTACAACATACCCCAACCCGATACTTACAAAATAGAACCCAAGTTTGTTTGGGTACCAAAATTTGCTTGATCTGTTTTACAGGTGTGTCATTATTGTGCTGATCAGAAAATCATGTTTATGATGCACAAATGCAGGGGGAGTTTGTAATCTGTCCAAATATGGTTTATGAACACAACAGTTCAGGACCCGCGCTAAAATGATTATGGCTTCTAAACAACACAGTTCAGGATCCGAGCCAAAATGTTTTTTTTTTTTTGGTTTTTGAGCTGAAAAAAATTATTACTTAAATCTATTTTCTAGGGGGAGTTTTCTGATAAGAGTTGGATAAATGTTTTGGAAACTGAATTGTTTTTAAAGCGAGTATTTTTTTTTTATCAAGTATTTCTTGATATTTTATTTGCGTAATTTCTCGTCGTACATAATTCTAATATCTGTTTCAGCTATTCTTCAAACCGTTAATCGCGTCTCTTAAATGATAATCATTTTCGGTGATAATGCACTCGTTCGTATTCAAAGTTGTTTTTCTAATTTTTTTACTTTGATTGATACACATTTTGTTATTCTTTGATTATCTGAATCTGTAAACTTGTACTTACAGATCTTCATTCATTTCTCCCACATATTCTGAATAATCTGCTTAATACATTACTCCTTGTTGATTGTGCTTAAATGCTATATTTTTCTTGATCAGTTTTATCTGATCATTTGTGCATCATAGCAATAATATTTTGATCAAATCGTTTGTGATCAATTGAGCTTACACTGTCATTTTAGGAGGGACTGAGTGCTTCACATAAAATACCTCAATTGAATGTTAGAACTGACAAACCTACCCAAGAGGACAACCATATCTGAGTGAGCTTAACTACAAAAATGGGTTTGTGTGTAGAATTTAAAATGAAAATGAGAAGGGTAGTTGTTGTGAGCCAAAAGAATTGATGAGAGTTGTGTCAGAATTAAAAAAATTAAAAGAATCATGTCCTAACCTCTATAATCCGGGCAAACCACAAAATCTATTAGTTCTCAATTCTTTGGAGACTAATATTGAAAAAGGCAAAGCCCAGGCCAATTCTTGTCACAACCCCACCAGCTACTCATTTATCTCTTAACAAATAAGTGTTTCAATAACACTTGAAGTACACAGCTCACAATCTATTAATTTCTCATTCAGAGAAAACTGATATTGAAAAAGAAGGATATATGTCCCCCCTTCAAGTCTTTTTGATCACATATTGAGTCTGATAAATTTGTATAGTCCACATGATTTTATCTTTTTGAGCTTAAATCGAAGCATGTGTTGCTTTATTTTTCTACACTACACAAATTTTGCAATTTATATGTTATTGTACCGTAACATTCATAGATATACTTTTTATAAGATATCGATGATTGAATGGAAGTCCTGGTGAGATAAACCTCAAAATGTCTCATATATGAAGTACATTCGTTGTACTGAATATATTTGTTATATTCACAAGCCAATCTTTTTATAAGATTGAAAACAATCTCATAAATTGAAATTGGTTATTTTTCCCATCTTCATAAATCTGAAAAGATTATACAAGTGGATTTGAAAAGATCTGCTTACAATATTATGAATTGACGGCATACATTGAAAATTTCATTCATTCTGATGTATGATGCAAATGCTTCTCATTTCATCATAAGAGGGAGTATGATGTAATGAATGAAATAATCAATTCTGAAGATCGGGGATCGACAAAAGACAAGGAGTGTGAATGCAACAACTACTGATTATTCTTGTGCTACAATGTTTAAGGGAAATTGAATGTGAATATCTCATCTTAACAAGAGTTTACTGAAAAAGATTTCTTAATGGGGGAGAATGTTAGTGAATGCTATATGAAGAAGTTCTTTGAAGAATATATCTTGAAGAGTATTTCTGAAGATTGTTACTGTTATTGTTCTTCATTGTAAAATAAATTGTTTTCATCTACATTCGAGGGAGAGAATGTTGAATGATTTTATCAAGAGAAGATTATTTGAAGATCATAAAGAGGAGAATGTTGAATGATTTTATCAAGAGAAGATTATTTGAAGATNTATCAAGAGAAGATTATTTGAAGATCATAAAGAGGAGAATGTTGAATGATTTTATCAAGAGAAGATTATTTGAAGATCATAAAGAGGAGAATGTTAGAAGATTATTTTGAAGAATATAAGAAGTCATAAAGAGCTTAAAGCGTCAAAGTTCAAAAGGAATTCAAAGAGTACAAATTCTTTCAAGCTTGAATACAAAAGGGGAGAATGTTGGGGTTGAATTTTAGAGTTAATTGTATTCGTCTTGATAGTCTATAATTGTATTTGTAGAGAGTTTGACTTTGTAAGTCATGTTTGACTTTGACTTGTGCTTTTATAGTTTGACCTATAAATTGGTCTTGTCTAGTGTGTTTTAGTTTGTAAGTGAAAAGAGAGCTTTATTGTAACATTACGTATATTGAGAGGAATAAACATACATATTGACCATTTGACTTTTCCTCTCAAGTGTTCTTAAGTGTTCTTATGAAGATTTCCATTGATTCTTGAAGTTTATGAAGATTGATCATTAAAGTGGGACAAACATAGTGACAACAAAAGTGCTCTATTATCACAAAAAATCCAATCTCACACAAATGAGTTTGACATGTTGTGCTAGATTATCACTTCGTTCATGAAATGGTTCAAAGTGGACTGTTTGCAACAAAATTTATCTCCAACTTGCTTAATGTTACCAATATTTTCACGAAAAGTTTACTGTGACCACTTTTTCTCCTTTTCGGATCCAAGCTCTACCATGGGCCAACCCACGACAAGCTTGTGGGTGGGTGGTAATGCAAATAATTACAAATAATTAGAATCTTTCTCTAACTAAGTTATTTAGACGGTTATCCCAATTATTATATATGTTAAACTCTCTTATAATCTATTATATATAATAAATTTCTCCTCTACGACAAATGTATGCTGAGAAATATTCCATAACAATTATCTACATGCCCACACTTCCCTCTTCATCTACACTAAAGGGACCTTGTTACATTATCTACTAGTTTATGTATATGACATCCTCATAAGCGGCAACAACACTCAGCTTCTACAAAATTTCATCACTTGCATTTACAAAACCTGACTAAGTTATTTTCTTGGACTAAAGGTTACTAATACTAAAAATGGCTTGTTCCTCAATGAACAAAAGTACGCCAATGACATTCTTCTTCGTGCTCAATTACATGACAGCAAGTTGATCTCCACTCCTATGATTGTTGGGAAACATTTAATTCAAAATGGTGAGCCCTACAAAGATCCAACCTTTTATCGATCCTTGGTTGGGGCACTGAAATATCCCACCCTCACTGGAACGAATATTTCACATGTTGTAAACACTGTTAGCCAGTATATGCACAACCGCATGCTATCTCACTTTCAAGCCAACCTAAGGTATGTGAAAGGAACCACCGCTCATGGCCTTACGTTCTCCCCATCTCATACCTGTGAACTTGTGGCTTACTCGGACGCCAACTAGGGCGGCTGTCCGGACATGTGGCGATCCACATCAGGGTAGGTCATTAATCTGGAACAAATTTGATTATGTCGAGTCTTAAAAAACAACACACCATATCTCGATCGATTTTCATGTTTGAATACAAGACCATAACAAACATCGTTGCCAACATAATCAGGGTCACTCATTTACTTCACAAGCTTTATCTTCCTATCTCCCGAGCTCCTATCCTCTATAATGACCACAAAAGTGCTCTATTTATTACAAACAATCTAGTCTCTCACAAACGAGCTCAGCACATAGTGCTAGATCATCACTTCATTAGTGAAATTGTTGAAAGTAGACTGCTTGCAACAAAATTTGTCTCCAAATTGCTTAACTTTGTTGATCTTTTCACGAAAAGTTTAACGCAACCACTCTTTCTCCTTTTTTAGATCCAAGCTCTGTCTTGGGCCAATCCTACGACAAACTTTGGGGTATTAATGCAAATTATTATAAATAATTAGAATCCTTCTCTAACTAAGTTAGTTAGACGGTTATCCCAATTATTGTATATGTTAATCTCTCTTGTGATCTATTATATACAATAAAGTTCTCCTCTCCCAAAAATGTGTGGTGAGAAATATTCCATAACAATTCTCTACAGTAAGTACGTGGGGGTGGTTACTAATACCGATAAGAAAATCCTCAAATTACCTACATCTCAATACTCCAAAAAAACCACATGCCTCTAATTTATATATTTTTGTCAATAACAC
Organism: Cynara cardunculus var. scolymus; assembly: GCF_001531365.2. Taxonomy (NCBI): domain Eukaryota; kingdom Viridiplantae; phylum Streptophyta; class Magnoliopsida; order Asterales; family Asteraceae; genus Cynara; species Cynara cardunculus. The sequence goes on from NC_037532.1 coordinate 18,729,238, forward strand.
CAAGGTCACAAGTTTCTAACTTTTCTATTCCAAACAAGACCCATCTTCTTATTTTTCTTCTCTAATGCTTTATCTCCTTCATGTGTGTGAATGTTTTAAGACGAGTGTGTATATGTTTGAGAGAGAGATGGAGTGTGTGTATGAGTGTTTGCTAGAATCTCTTGTATTGGCTATTGGTGGTTGTCGATGAAACGTGTATATGTGTATGTAGTATGAGGTTACTTCGTAGGGGTGGGGGTTATAATGGAATGGGAAGGGAAGGAGGTCGGGTCACTAGGAAATCAAAGGAGGAGGAGGTGGTGGGGGATGAGGGGTGCTTCAAAATCATTGCTTAACATAAAGTAAATAAATAAATAATATAATGTCATTTGTTTTAGTTTTTTACAATAATATATTAAGAAAATAAGTAAAAGGGAGAAAATGCCTTTTAAAATGTTATTTGTTTAAGTTTTTTCTTAAGCCTCTCATTTAACAAAAAATGGACGTTCCTTGTTTTCCCCCTGTTTATTCTAAATGTTTTAAAAAGATAATGAAACACAAAGGATGAAAATTTATTCCAAAAACCATCACCTAGAGATTGTGTTGAACCCAGATACTCTTTATTTGTTGAAAACGCAGTTTAAATACCAAGAATGAACGATTAACAGTGTATCTAGAATGATTAAATGAAATATTCAAAGTGAAAGTAAAAACAATTGAATGACTTGAATATGTCGAATGCTTTTATTGATAAAATTGAAGAACAATCAAAGCAAAACGTAATCTCACAAAATTTACGTATAGTGTAAGTCGGCTCCTTTAGGTAATTTGAACCTGAGGAGGAATCCTCCTTATATACGCCTAGGTCTAACAAACTATGTTATAAAATAGGCTTGAAACTCTGAACTGACTGGTCTGCATCCTTATCTTTGACTTTCCTTGAAAGGCGGAGCAGACTTAGTTAAGCCGCCTCAAATCTGTTAGATGCTTGCGAAATGTCTGGGCTAACACACGCGCGTTCCATGGAGAAGGTAGCCAGAAGCTCTGCATGAACATACAAAAGCTTTGCATTCACTATGTAGAGGTTCTGCATATGCAGAAGCTCTGCATGTACTATGCAGAGGCTCTCGGTCTTGGAGTTGTAACTTGGTGTCAAGCGCTTATGCTTTTTGGCGCACAAGGCTTGATCGTCCACGGGGATAGAGCGCGGGCTCTGTATGAATAGAACCTTCACTCTTGAGTAAGAGCTCTGGTTCTTGATCTTCTGCATGAGAGCTCTTAGTCCAGACTGCTTCAATAGACTAAGTCTTATTCGACTAGAGTAAGAGACTTCTTACTTACACTTTCATAGGTTGGGGTCTAACAATCCCCCCCTGAGTGTAAATAAGGCAGGCTCTTACTAGAATTACAAAATGGAGTCTAGTCAAAGCCAGAGGTTAAAAGGAACCTCTGAATTACATGTACTATCTAATGAAGTACAATACGATTGAAATGGAAATACATCGACTTAAAGATAGAAAAAGGAACTTACAAAAGACAAGGTCTAAACATTTTAAAGTCTAATGAACTTCCTAAGAAGTTCACGAAACTCTAGCATATTGCGTATCGACCTTAGGATGATTCTTTCTCGCTCCTTTTCTCCTGGGGAGTTGTCTCTGCTCCTTACAAGATTATCTCTGATGTAGCGCAAGGTAGAGTTTGAGTACTTGTAATTCTGGTTATCTCGAAAGAAAATATTTCTTTGTTGTTGATAACTCTCGTTTTGTATGAGTTATTTGTTGTTTAATACCCCTATTTTGTTGTGTATTTGGTACCCATTTTGCTCCTATCTTGTATTTTTTATCCAAAATATGTTACGAGGTGATGAAAAGTCAAGAATTTAATTATTTTCTAAAAAACCCATTACTGTTGGTAAAATGCCCACTTTCTGCTTACATTCATCTTATGGCAGATTTACATCTAGTTGGATTTGAACAAAATTCAGATATTCATTCTCTTGGATATTAATGAGATTTAATTCTGAGTTCAGATCTAAACATTTAGTTGCTTGGAAGAATGGACCTGGTT
>NC_037532.1:18732328-18742112 GCF_001531365.2 Cynara cardunculus var. scolymus
TATTTTAACGCTTTGCACCAATCAAAACTCAATTATTTTCTCAACTCGAAGCATTGTTCAAGAAGTTCATGAAGGTCTCTGATTCTCAGTAAGTCTGGTCCCTGTGGAAACGATCTTGGTACTATACCACTCTATTACTTGAAGCGATCTTAGTGTCAGCGTGAACTTGCACCGCCACTTTGGGGACATTGTGCCCACTGTGTGCACACTTACGATTTTAGCACATCAAGATTTTGGCGCCGCTGCCGTGGATTGGCGCGATTTTTATCCTGAGATATTGATTTTCATTTGAGCCTTGGTCAGTTGTTTCATTCGCTATTCCTGTGTTGTATGCCACGGGTACAACACGGTGATCTTTTACCTCTTGATCATGAGTTAGAAAGAACAATTAGGAGACGAAGAAGAGGTAGAAAYAATCGGCGAAATCCCAACCGTACCATGGGGGATAATCCACCTCCTCGGGAAGCCACGGTTAATATTGCTGATGACAAAAATAGAGGCATACGGGACTACGCAACTCCCAAATTTGGTCAATTGGCCTTGGTAATTGGTAGACCCGAAATGACAACAACATCTTTTGAACCCAAGCCGGTTATGTTTCAAATGATTTCCTCTATGGGTCAGTTTGGGGGATTATCTTCGGAAGATCCGCACTCTCATTTGAAATCTTTTATAGAAATGACGGATCATTTTAAAATTCTCGGAGTTACTCAAGAGACCTTATGCTTGACGCTTTTCCTTTATACATTGAAGGATAGAGCTAGAGCATGGCTAAATTCCCAACCACCAAACTCGATCCTTACTTGGAATGATTTGGCGGAAAAAATTCTAAAAAAATACTTTCCTCCGACAAGGAATGTAAAGATTAGAAATGAAATTATGGTGTTTCGCCAAGAAGATGATGAAGCGGTATCGGATGCATGGGAGAGATTCAAGGACCTTCTTAGGAAGTGTCCTCACCACGGAATCCCTCATTGTATTCAATTGGAAACATTTTATAATGGACTTTCTAGTGCCGCTAAGATTATTCTTGACGCAACGGCCGGTGGTGCTTTTACAGCTAAAACCTACAACGAGGGGTATGACATTTTGGAACGAATTTCTAATAAAAATACTGAATGGTCTAACCCTCGTGCTGTCATTTCTAAATCTGCCTCGGGCATTCATGAGCTTGATGCCATATCTTCTTTGAATGCCCAAATTGTTGCTCTAACTAATTTGGTTAAAAATAATTTAAACTTGAATGGGGAAAAGAATCAAGTCCAATCCATAATGTCTAATTCCTCCATGACTGAGTCTTGTGTTTTCTGTGGTAAAAGTCATTCTTATGAGTTTTTTCCCAGAAACCCCGTTTCAGTAAATTATGTTGGGAACCATACAAGAAATAGCCCATTTTCTCCAACGTACAATTCGAATTGGAGAAATCATCTGAATTTTTCATAGGCCGGAAATCAAGGACTTCAACCCCCCGGGGCAACTCAAGTCCAAAACCGACCTTCGAATCCCCCGGGATTTAATCCAGGAGGTCATCACATGCAAGGAGGTCATCACATGCAAGGTAATCATCACATGTACCAAAGTCGACAATCTTCACAACCACACGTACCTAGGCAACAAAATGCATCGGAGGGTAATGGTTCACTTGAATATTTACTTAAAGGTTTTATAAACCAAACCAATGCCACCTTCAGGAGTTTTGAGACCCAACTTGGCCAATTTGCCCGGATCTCAAGAATAGACCTCAAGGAACTTTGCCTAGTGACACGGAAACACCTAAGGAACATGTTAAGGCCGTGACTTTAAGAAGTGATAAGGACTTGGGAGACTCCAATGCCGAAAAAGAAACACCCATGGAGCCAATTTGTCAAGAAAATATTTCACATTCTTTTGACACATCGAAATTTTCAGTTCAGTTTCCTACAGCTGAAGAAACTCAAATTCCAGTTTCTATTCAAGAAACAGCAGTTTTACCCAGTTCCAGCACCACCTAGTTTCCAACTGACACTACTCACAGTGGGCAGAAACTGTCCACACCTGAGCAGATTAAGACCGGTCCAACAGATTTAGATCTAAGAGATTTACCTTTTCCAGGTAGGATGAAAGCCAAAAATGTGGATGTTTAGTTTAAGAAGTTCTTGGACATCTTTAAGCAACTCCACATTAACATACCTTTGGTAGAAGCTCTCGAGCAAATGCCTAGCTATGTTAAATTTTTAAAAGACATCCTCAATAAAAAGAGAAGACTTAGTGAATTTGAGACTGTGTCTTTGACAAATGAATGTAGTGCCCTTCTTACTTGCAAAATTCCCCCAAAATTAAAAGACCCTGGAAGTTTCACCATCCCGTGCTCTATTGGAGGGAAAGAAGTGGGTCATGCCTTGTGTGACCTTGGGGCAAGTATAAATCTCATGCCTTTGTCCATTTTTAATCAGTTGGGAATTGGGAAAGTTCGACCTACAACCGTGACTTTGCAATTAGCGGATAGGTCCTTGGCATATCCGAAAGGAAAAATTGAAGACATCTTGGTTAAAGTGGACAAATTCATCTTTCCAGCCGACTTTCTATTGTTAGATTATGAAGCCGATAGAAATGTCCCGTTTATCTTAGGAAGACCCTTTCTTGCTACGGGTAGGACATTGATTGATGTACAAAAGGGTGAGTTGACCATGAGAGTAAATGACCAGCAGGTAACTTTTAATGTGTTTAAGACTCTTAAGTTCAATGGGGAGATTGAGGATTGTTCGTCTATTTACTCAGTAGGTAAAGATTTAGATCTAAGTTTGATCGACTATGCATGCAGTGGAGACACTGTGGGCACGACAGAAGACATTTGTGAAGAAGACTTAATTGAGGACATAGCTGCATTTGAACAGTTAGATTTTAAAGATATACCAACCCAAACCCCGTCCATTGTAGAAGCACCCGATTTGGAGTTAAAACCACTGCCTTCACATTTTAAGTATGCATATCTTATGGAAGGAGAAAATTGCCTGTGATTATTTCTTCCAACTTAAGTGGTGAACAAGAGGAAAGGTTAATAGATTTGCTGAAAGACCATAAGAAAACTTTTGGTTGGACCATAGCTGATATTAGGGGAATAAGCCCGTCCCTTTGCCAACATAAGATCATATTGGAAGAAAATAGTGTTGGAAAGGTACAACCTCAAAGAAGGCTAAATCCAATCATGAAAGAAGTGGTTAAGAAGGAGATCTTGAAGTGGTTAGACGCGGGTATTATTTACCCCATTGCTAGTAGCGGTTAGGTAAGTCCGATTCAATGCGTGCCTAAGAAAGGTGGTACCACGGTAATCACCAACGACAAAAACGAACTTATTCCAACTAGAACTGTTACCGAGTGGAGGATTTGTATGGATTATAGGCAATTAAACTTAACTACTAAGAAATATCACTTCCCTTTGCCTTTCATAGATCAAATGCTAGATCGGTTGGCCGGAAAGGAATTTTATTGTTTTTTGGATGGGTACTCGGGATACAATCAAATCCATATTGCACCCGAAGATCAAGAGAAAACTACTTTTACTTGTCCCTTTGGAACTTTTGCTTTCCGACGTATGCCATTCGGTTTATGTAATGCTCTGGCCACTTTCCAACGATATATGATGTCTATTTTTCCGGATATGATTGAGGACACTATGGACGTTTTTATGGATGATTTTTCGGTTATTGGCACTAATTTCGAAAATTGTCTTGAAAATTTGAAGAAACGTTTGGAGAGATGTGAGACCCATGACTTGATTTTAAATTGGGAAAAATGCCATTTTATGGTACAAGAGGGAATAGTTTTGGGTCACATGATTTCAAAGAAAGGTTTGGAAGTTGACAAAGCTAAAATTGAGGTGATAATGCAATTGCCCGAACCTACTTCGGTCAAAGGCATTCGTAGCTTTTTGGGACATGCGGGTTTTTACCGACGGTTTATTAAGGATTTTTCTAAAATTGCTAAACCCTTATGTAACTTGTTGCATGTTGACCAAGCTTTTGAGTTCACCTCCGATTGTAAAAAGGCTTTTGAAACAATCAAGAATGCTCTTATCTCGGCACCCATTATTATCACTCCCGATTGGTCCCTACCTTTTGAGGTAATGTGTGACGCAAGTGATTGGGCCGTGGGTGCCGTTTTGGGACAAAGGCAAAATAAAATTTTTCACCCCATATACTACGCAAGTAAGACTCATATTGAAGCCCAATTAAATTATACCACCACGAAAAAAGAGTTGCTTGCAGTAGTATTTGCTTTTGATCGTTTCCGTTCATACTTTATTGGTACCAATGTCACTATTCATACAGATCATTCGGCAATAAAGTATTTATTTAACAAAGTTGATGCGAAACCACGGCTTATTAGATGGATTCTTTTATTGCAAGAATTTGATCTTCAGATTGTTGAACGAAAAGGATGTGACAATCAAGTGGCCGATCACCTTTCTAGAATTGAAGGAAATGTATCAAGTGGGGGAATCATGAGATTAAGGAAATTTTCCCGGATGAATATGTTTTGGCCATACAACACAATTTTCAAAAACAAAATCCTTGGTATGCAGATATTGCCAACTATCTTGCATGTGGTCTTAAACCATATCATTTTTAGGGAAACCGGTTTAAAACATTTCTTCACGATTGCAAGCATTATTTGTGGGACGATCTATCCCTTTTTAAATTGGGATCAGATCATATTTTGAGAAAATGTGTCCCAGATAATGAAATCCAAGCTTTGTTAAAAGAATGTCACGCATCACCGTACGGAGGCCACTTTGGTGGACAACGTATGGCAAAGCGGATTTTTTTGGCCTTCCATATTTAAAGATGCTTTTGAATTTGTGAAGAGTTGTGATCAATGCCAACGCATGGGGAATTTGTCCCAAAGAAATGAGATGCCCTTGAACAATATTTTGGAAGTCGAACTTTTCGATGTTTGGGGTATTGACTTTATGGGACCATTTCCCATGTCTTTTCATAATCAGTACATTTTGGTTGCGGTAGACTATGTCTCCAAATGGATAGAAGCGAAGGCTTACCCAAGAAATGATGCCAAAACGGTAGTGGAGTTTTTGCATAAAAACATTTTTGTTCGTTTTGGAACACCCCGAGCATTGATAAGCGATGAAGGGACTCATTTCATAAACAAAGTGTTAAGTACCACTCTTGAGAAGTACAACATCCGACATAAAGTAGCCACGACTTACCACCTGCAAACCAATGGTCTTGCGGAACTTTCAAATCGGGAAATCAAAAATATTTTAGAAAAAGTGGTTAAGCCAAATCGTAAAGATTGGTCGCTTAAATTGGATGATGCACTTTGGGCCTACCGTACCGCCTTCAAGACTCCATTGGGGATGTCTCCGTACCAACTTGTTTTTGGAAAATCTTGTCACCTTCCGTTGGAGTTAGARTATAAGGCATTTTGGGCTATTAAGGAACTTAATTTAAATGCAACTCTAGCAGGAGAGAAAAGACAGCTTCAACTCAATAAGTTGGAAGAGTGGAGGTACCAAGCCTACGAGAATGCCAAAATTTACAAAGAAAAAACGAAAATGTGGCATGATCGTAGGATCAATCAAAGAATTTTTTAAAAAGGTCAAAAAGTGCTTCTTTTTAATTCTAGGTTGAGGCTTTTCCCCGGAAAACTCAAATCTAGATTGTCAGGATCTTTTGCTATTGTTGAAGTGGGAAAGTTTGGAACTATCGATCTCTTGAACCCACAAGACAATACGGTTTTTAAAGTGAATGGGCATCGGGTCAAGCTTTTCTTCCCGGAAGGAATGCATGATCCACGCCAAAAATATCCTTAATTGAATGACGAAATTTCTGTAGTAAATAATGTAAATATTTTTAATTATCGTACTTCTTGTTTATTTCATGCAGGTATGCTCACAGTAGGCATCTCGTGCTCACATTCTGAAGTGGGTTTTGTTATTGTTTTTGAATATTGGCGGGTTTTTATGGAATTTTCCATGGAAATGAAAAAGGCAAATTAAGAAAAGAAATGGGTTTATTTTTGAAAAAAAAGTGACATCATTTTTTTCAAATCACTTGTCCTTCCATAGGTTTTGCATGCAGATGGGAACGGTTACCTATGTTATACCCATCGGTTAGGTTATCTATGAAAAAGGGGGGAAAATCATTTTTTACTTCACTATTCATCTTCTCCTCTATTCTCATGGCTAGAACAAGGAATAACCCAACCGGCCGGCCCCCTTATCGACCGCCTGCTCGCCGCTCTACTCGTCGGACCGTCGTCGGCGACGCATCATCCGCCGCTCCAGTGGCAACAGCAGCCGGCTCGTCGATGCCTTATTCAACGCCCCTCTCGCCGGATCCCATCGCCTTTGCTTCGCTGGTGAGACATACTTCAACAACCGGCGTCGGTCAGTCATCCATCGTACGGGTCGACTACGATGAGTATCATGCCATTGTCACTCCGGTTAGTATAACTCAATCTGCTCCCCTATTTACCACCGTTTTCACCCAGTCCACCATTATTCACACCACCACCACCACCATCCGCGTTGGTCCGTCTACTTCACGACCGCCGGCCGCCGCACCCCTTCCCACACCAAGACCCCTTTTCCTAGCCCTAACTGTACCACCCTCTATAACCCCTCTATCTAACCCCATACCATCACTGGTTAACCCCACACCCACTCAACAGCCCCCTATTCCCCCTTCCCTTAACACCACTCGGCCCACCCACCATACACGATTTCGACCTAAACCTTATTGATACCTTAGGGGAGGAGTTCCATTTTGATTTTGAAGCCAATGCCTCCAACAATCCCAAGGATTTATTCCCTTTTTCTGTTCCTGAGTCTTTCGTAGAATCACCACGGCAACCCCCACAGACTCAAACAGAACATGAACTGCCTGTTGAGGAAATACCAGTCACTGCCACCAGTGGGCAGACTGTGAGCATAGAAACCTCTTCGGGAAGTTTTGAAAGTGCAAGTTCAGAGTATGTTATTCCTCCACAATTACCAAAACCAGTGCCTGAAGACAGTGACTATGAGGATGAGATGGCCCAGGACTTAGAACATGCTGAAGATGTAGCCGAGGATGATGAGGAACAAGAGGAAAGGGAGGATTTTGAAGAAGAAATTCCAAATGAGGAGGTTTTGGAAGTCAGTAGGCCAAAACCTTCTAAAAAGAGGAAGGCAGCAGCAAAGCAGAAGAGGCAGACAACCCCAAAGAAAAAGAAAGAACAGGTGATGCCATTTCATGAGAGGTACAACCGTATCAAAAATAATAAAATTCTCTTGGAACGTGCCTTTGACCCACGGTTGGTCAACTCTTTTATGGCCATCAGGCACCATTTGGTGGCTTTGCGGTGGGACAATTTGGTGGTTGCCCCTTTAAGGGCCAACGTATCTTGGGTAACCGAGTTTTACGCGGTCGTTGGCACCACCAAGAGCATTTCGGTAAATATTCGGGGTAAGAAAGTTGATTGGTCGGGGCCAAAGCTTAATGCGGCCCTTGGACTCGTCCCACCACCAGAATGCTCGTTTGCACAGATTATGAAAGGGACTCGTGAAGTTACTGATGATGATATCGCTTCCGTCCTTATGCTCCCCGATAGTGGATGGTCGAGGGACAACTGGCGCTAAATCATTTTCGCCGGCCATCTTAACACGGAAGTAGGACTTTGATTTCAGTTTTTGCGACATAATTTAATCCCCACTGTTCATGATAGTACAATCTCACGGGACCGATGCGTCCTCCTTTATTGCATAATGAGCGAGTTGCCAATCGACCTTGAGCCGATTATACATGCATCCATTTTACAAGCCTCTCAGAGGACGCATTCTCGCCTAGTCTTTCCGGCCCTCATCACCAACCTTATGGCCAAGGCTAGGGTCTCTACCCATGAAGAGGATTTAATTGTTGTCGGCTCTCCCTTGTTGGGACAGAACACGGTCGACCGTCGGCATAGAGCCTCTCGACCCTATTTAAATTTGCAGAATTCCGTCCCAGTTGAGAGAGATGCGGAAGAGCCCGTGGCGCCATCCACCGTTCAATCAAATGCACCACCGGTCGTTCTTCCCGAGCCACAGGTTGCCGCTGTTTTGGAGTCGCCAAATGTTGCACTTACCGAGCCACCCGCCGCGCATGTATCAGAGCCACCCGTTGTCCCCATGACCGAACCAGATGCAGAAATCCCAAGCTATAGCAATGAAGTGGCTAGCCCATCCGAGCCACCTCAAAGCAATCCTTTAGGCTCGGGGTATGGGTCGGCCACTTGGCTGTCCGTCTTGGCACTCCAATGGGAAGAGACGAACCAAAAGTTGGAGGCAATATTGAAGAAGGTGGGGAGCATAGACGACCGAGTCTCCGATTTAGAAAAGAAGAGTGCTCGCTTTTGGGCATATACCAAAGATTGCAACCGGGTGGAACGACAGCTTTGCGGCCGTCAAGATACCCTCTTGACGGCCCAACTTCCAAGGTTCCCGAGCGGTCTTTGCCCTCCCGAAGTTTGGTGCTTCCCACCCTTGCAGAACCACATGCCGGTTACTTCTATTGTCGCTGCGCCTTTTGCTCCTACTCCTCATGTTCCTGTTACTGCTACATTACCTACCACGACTGCGATCATTCCTGCTGTTGCTGTTCCCGTTGCTGTTCCCATTGTCCAACGCTCCAAGGAGGCTGATGCAGTCCCTGTTTGCCCACAGTAAGCAGTTTCAAAGAAAATGGTTAAATTCTCAACTTTTCATCACATCCTCTTAAAACATTATTTTTGGGTATATCTTTTGGGGTACAGATACACTTTTATTCCGTCTTTTGTGTAAGATTTGTGGAATGTTATTTCTTTTGTGAATTTATGACAAATGGTGTTGGATTTCTTTTTGCTTTGTCTAGTTCCATTATTTATTTCAGGTACAACATTCTTGGATGATTTTTCGTAGTGTTAAAGTTAAAAGGATGTAGGCCCTCCTTCTATTTTAAACCCAAACACTTTTCCTTTGCGCCCAACCCGTACCCTTTTGGTCCCTTTGGCAACAATGGGGACATTGTACATATTAAGTTTGGGGGGATGTGTTCAAGAAAAAAATATATACCTTCAAAAAATTGGGAGGTATGGGAAAAAAAAGAGAAAAAAAAAAAGAAAACAAAACAAAAAAATAGAAGAATCGGTCTTCGAAAAATTGGAAGACGAAAATAAAAAGCCCGGTTATCCAAAAGGGCAAGTTTATGCCAAGAATGGATCACGAACTTTTTCCAAGTACTCAAAAGTGAATCGATGAGAACTTATGTTTCAAACCCTTTTGTAGTATAGGATAAATTTGGGGGAGGGATACACGCTATCATTGCCAAAAACACTAACCCTAAAGCACTACTGATTAACGGCAACACTACGAAGATCAAGCAAGAAAGTTGTACATCCTCTTTACTAGACAAATTTCCAACACCTTCTGTAAGTTTCGTTCTTGTTCCTTTCTTTAGGTGTCTTTTTATTTATTTTCTTTTACTTGAGGACAAGTATTACCTCAAGTTTGGGGGTGTGATAACTCTCGTTTTGTATGAGTTACTTGTTGTTTAATACCCCTATTTTGTTGTGTTTTTGGTACCCATTTTGCTCCTATCTTGTATTTTTGGTCCAAAATATGTAACGAGGTGATGAAGAGTCAAGAATTTAATTATTTTCTAAAAAACCCATTACTGTTGGTAAAATGCCCACTTTCTGCTCATATTCATCTTATGGCAGATTTGCATCTAGTTGGATTTGAACAAAATTTAGATATTCATTCTCTTGGATATTAATGAGATTTAATTCT
>NC_037532.1:18743142-18772629 GCF_001531365.2 Cynara cardunculus var. scolymus
TATTTTAACGCTTTGCACCAATCAAAACTCAATTATTTTCTCAACTCGAAGCATTGTTCAAGAAGTTCATGAAGGTCTCTGATTCTCAGTAAGTCCGGTCCCTGTGGAAACGATCTTGGAACTATACCACTCTATTACTTGAAGCGATCTTAGTGTCGGCGTGCACTTGCACCGCCACTTTGGGGACTTTGTGCCCACTGTGTGCACACTTACGATTTTAGCACACCAGTTGTGGATTTCGAAATACCACTCCAACTTCTGGTTCCACCATTACAGTCCAAGAGGGGATGCTATTGATGCCCTGCAGATCTTCATTTGGTGTAGCGACAGTCAATTGATCCACTCCCAGATCCAGAGCTAGTTGAAAATCGAACTTGCTTTTGAAGTCGAGAAGGTCTGTCATCATTTGTCTTATAGCAAAGTTGCCACAACATATTTAAGCCCCTTGTTCTTCTTGTGATCTGTAAAGTAATATAAAGAGAGAAGATCCCACAGATTCAGATTTATATGGTCACAATATGTGAACTTGTAGATCTATCCACGAGACCTCTCCACTATATACTCGTAAAAGATAATCTGGTTATATGCAAAGGTTCGCTTTTTGAGTCAATGACTTCCTTGATGCCATCAATGAAATGGACTGCAGAGATGGGCTGTGTGTAGCGATCCAGGAACCTCTGCCTGATATGCTCTTGAACCATTGGATGAAGACTGATCTTTTGGACCGGTGTCTCTTCTCGTAGGTTGTAGAGAAATTGGTACATTTCCTCGCTGTCTGCTTTGTCCTTGATTGGCTTATCAAGGGGTGTAGGCGTGAACATTGTGTTCATGCTCTTCTTGATCTTCTGAACGCGATCAAAGGGATGCTTTCTTTTGGGCCTACTGCTTGCGCCTTCTTCATATGCTCTGGTTGATCTGACAGGTACCCTCTGCCTCATTGTAGGTGTGACTATTCTGGTCCCTTGAGCAGGGACCCTAGCTCTGTGTGTATTTTGGTGTGGTGGAGGAGCAGCAACGATGACACTCTCTAGAGGTACAATAACAGGAATGCACAAAAGTGATGGATCAGACACATTCACTGCTACCACCTCTTCTTCTTGTCCTCTTGTTGGAGCAGCGGTGCCATGGCGTATTCGGTTGATAAAGACTGAGCCAGGTCTGAATCAGATGATTCGTAGACAGATAGAAGATCTATCACTTTTTATTCTTTTGTAGCCCAGCTGGCTCTGCCTGGGACACCATGGGCATCTTTCCCTTTCTGAGCGCCTCTGCTTATTTTGGCGTTGGTTGACTTTGTGCCCTCTGCCTTGAAGGATCTTGCGCTGGTTGGCGTGGGGCAGAGGACGTTGGTGTAGAGGGGGCAGCCGTAGGTGTAACACTTGGAATGGTTGTTGGATAGTTCTCCCCCTCTTGACGATTTTGAGGACCAGACTTGTCTGGGTCCTCATCATCGTCAAGTCATCTCCTCTTCGACGGCTCAGCACATGGAGAGGAGTCCATTCGTCTTTTTGGCCTCTACTTCTCTCCTTGAGGCATAGACTTGATTTTCTCCTTGAAGACTTTGAGGAAATCTTCGACTGCATCTCCAACTCGTCAAATCTCGACGTCCGAGCGGTAGTTGAACGCGGCCAGAGAGTGTTTGATGGCCTCTGCTGCTTTTGTGGCTTTGTTGTTGAAGTCAGATGTGAAGTTTGCCACCTTCTGTAGAAGTCTGTCACCCAGAGCATTCATTGCGCTCTGAGTGACAAAGTCCACAGGTACGTTGAGAGGGATGAGCGCCTGGGCATCATGAGAAGTGGATGCCTCACCCCTCTGCATGGATGTTATGACCTCTTTCAAGGCCTCTGCATTTCGTGCCATCAATTTCGTTAATGTATCGAGACGAGAAGCATTCATCAAAGTCTGAGCTCTCAATACTGCTAAGGATGCTCATACCTCATCCAAAGCAGATGCAGAAGGGGACGGCTCTGCACGGGCCATGATGAGTTTTAGCTCTTCCAAGGAGCATCGCAAAGAGGTGACAAGGGAATGGAACTCTTCCCTTGTGACATATGCTGGTTGTGTAACCTCTAGCTCAACACATGGGCCAGATTGAGTCCCCGTTCTAGGGACACCTTCATTCACGACTTGGTTGATGTTGGTCGGGGAAGGATTTCCAGTAGATCCTCGTGGTTCTCCTTAAGGAGAATTCACTACCGTTGTTTTGTCAGGGAGAGTATGCAAGGTGGGTTCAGAGCCGGCCAGAGGACTCTCCATGAGTGGACTAGGAGACTGGTCGAGAGTCTCTAAGTCTTGTGCACCTATTCATTGCTCTGAACAAGGTGGGGAGTCTACACATATAGAGGAAACGAATTCCTCTGTATGGGAAAGTTTCATGATATGGGGAGACATATCACTTATACGTTCAAAGGTTGCACCCTTTTGAGAGGGTGTTCCCTGAGGTGTGGCTTCCCTTTGGCTATCATAACCAGAGGCAGATGCGACCTCTGGTTGGTTTGGCTAGTATAGGTTCAAGGTGTGCACCTCTGTTTCAATGACCTCCGTGTCTCGACCACCTGAGTCAGATGATTTGTTTGCACTAGGAGGTGGGGTGGTGAAACGAATGTGCTTATTAATCCTAGGCTGCTCTGGCTCGCCCTGAGGCAGAGCAGCTTCTACACCTCCTCCCTCTTCTCCTTCCTTACTCTCCTCACTTTATTCTTCACTCTTTTCTTTTTCCTCCTCACTTTCCTCATTTGACGTATAAGACCTGGCAGCATTGTCGAAGTGCTCTTGGTCATCCTCTTGGTTAGGACTCAAGGATTGTTCCAAGCATCGACGAGCCTCTTCTTCTGCTCTAAGTCTGGCCTCTTCCCTTAGGCGAGCAATCTCAGCCTGTCGAGCTTTTTCTGCTCGCTCCTCTTCTGCTCGTACACGAGCAAGTTCAGCCAGTCTCTCTTGCTCTGCACGGTCTGCTTCTTCCTTTTTCTTCCTCTCCCTCTCTATTTTCTTTTTCTTCGCCTCCTCTCGTTTTCTTTGTTTCTCCCTCTGTTGCTCTACTCTCACCGCCTCTTCCTCTGCTTGAGGCCTTAAGGTATCCTTTATTCTCTCTTCCTCTTCGGCTATTATTATGCTTATCGGGGTTCAAGACACTAGTTCTAGTGCCTCGCGTGTACGTCTGTACGCTCTCCTAATCTTCTTCGTCTCCATATACGTATATAGCTTCTTTGGAATGGGCCTTTCTGCTGCGTAGCCCTCTTTGTTGACTGTTTTTTTGTAGTGAGTTAGCACGTTCACTTTGTGCGCAGGCAGATGACCCACATCTATGTTGTTGTCGTCAAGAACAAGCCTTAGGAGAAGACCCAAGAAGCACAGAAACAGCAGAGATGGTAATTGCTTCCCTTTGGCCACCTCTTGACATTTCTTGGCCACAGCAGCCTTGAACTCTGTGTAGAGTATCAAGGAGTAATCCAGAGACAGATCAAAGAAGATGTCGTACAAGATTTGAAGGATGTTCGTGGAGCACATGTCGAGGCTCCCAATCTTCCCTGTCAGTGATCTGTCGACCAATGTGAATAGTGTATTCCACATTGGAGGTAGGTATTGTGACGGGTACTGGATAGCCTTGTTGTACCCTAAGAATTTTAGGAAGGCAACGATTTCATCTCCATATGGAAGAGGGGCGTATCCATCAAGCCTTAGGTCTGTTTTTGTGGGTATTTCAAGAATGCGGGAAAACAGGGATCTTGATATTCGAACACTAACAAATTCCTTTGAAGAGGAGACAAAAAAATCTCCGAAGATTCCTCTTTGAGAGTCAGTAATGGCGCAAGATTGCCAGAATTCTTGGATGTACCTAAAAGGTACAAGGTCATTCGTGTTTGTCAAAGTAGGGTTTAGAAAGTGGTTTTGGAGGATGTTTATGATTGGGTGGAATTTTTGGTCAAAATTTTCAAGAAAGAGGTGGAGGGCATGGTTATTGGGTTTGATTGGAAGAGGAACCAAGTTTTGACTAGTTTCCTCAACGGTTTTTAGGGTTGTGGTATGTGTTTGGGAATTTCCAGACTCGGAGGACGACATAGTTGTAGGTTTTTTGGTGAAAAAGAAGGTTTGAAGAAAAACTAGGGTTTCAAGAATCATTTCTTGATTCTTAAAATGGGTTGAGGAAAGGGTTTATAGGACTTACTTGACAAACAAGATGATGATTCGATCACAGAATGGTGTTCCAGTAACTGGTTTGAAACCTTGAAGAAGGAACAATGGCGGGTGGAAGCTTGAAGACGACGAGTTCTCTTTAAATTTCTTTGTAAGCGTAAAAAATAAATTGGGGGTAAATAATTTGTTTAAATAGGAAAATAAAAAGCACTCGAGTAATTTGCACCCCAATCGTCAGATTAAAACTGAATCGGTTTTTACACAGCCTGTGGGGGCGCGCCACATGGACTGCCAGCTACAAGTGGTGCCTCCCGGGTTTGAAAAATTAAGCTCACAGGCGGTGACGCTTAGTTTAAATGACAGCTATTTAAAAAATATTAAAAATAAAGAACCGTACGCCTTCTTAATAAAATATTATATTTTGAATTTTCAAAAAAATTGACAAGTGTAAATACTCTGGTTTGTGTAAACTAGAGGTTTTGAAAAGAACCAGAGTACTACATGAAGAGAAGGGCAACATACCTTAGGTTCTCATACAGAGACTCATGATTGAACGTATACATCTCTTCTGTGTAGAAAACTTGCTATGTTTAGAGGCAGAGGCTCTGTCCTATAAACATAAAAGTTTTGAAGCAAAGGCTCTGTATAGTACATACAGAGGCTCTGTGTGACATGATCTTGCACTCCCCCTTGACTTGAGCTTTGCTTATCTGCTCCCCCTTGAACTATGCTTGGATCATATTTGATAAGTATTGCACAAGCATAAGAACCAAGGTACAGAGGCTCTGTATCACAAGACAACTAGGACTTTGAGTAAGAGGCTCTGCATGTACTATGCAGAGGCTCTGTCTCATGGATCAATATAATAAAAACAACAAGAACAGAAGTATGAAAAAAGGGATGCAGAGGCTCTGTATAGTGCATACAGAGGCTCTGGTTTAGTTGGAAAGATTGAGCATACCCAACTTGCTAACCAAAAAGTTAAATCTCTTTTCATCAAGAGCTTTTGTAAATATGTCAGCAAGTTGTAAATCTGTACTAACGAAAAACATTTCAATCGTAACTTTCTTTACATGGTCCTTGATGAAATGATAGCGAACATCGATGTGCTTTGTTTTTGAGTGTTGCACAGGATTGGCTGTGATTGTGATAGCACTTTCTAAATCACACAAAATTGGAATTTTCTCAAACTCTACGCCATAGTCTTTCAGTTGAGTCTTCATCCATATCACTTGGGAACAACAACTGGCTGCAGCTACATACTCTGCTTCAGCTGTGGAAGTAGAGACGCAGAACTGCTTCTTTGAGGTCCAACTTATGAGCTTGTCCCCAAGTAATTGGCAGCTCCCTGATGTACTCTTTCGATCAAGTTTACAACCTGCATGATCAAAATCTATGTACACAATAAGATCAAAACCAGAATGCTTTGGATACCAGAGACCTAGAAATTGAGTTCCCTTAAGGTATCTAAAGATTCTTTTCACAGCAGAAAGGTGAGATTCCTTTAGGTTTGCTTGAAATCGAGCACAAAGACATGAAGCAAACATGATGTCTGGTCTACTGGTCGTGAGGTATAGTAGTGATCCAATCATTCCACGGTAAGTCTTAACATCCACCGGTTTTCCAGATGGATCTGTGTCAGGCTTAGTTCCCGTAAAACGATTGGTGTTCTCATGGTGGAAGAGTTGTGGAGTTGGTATTTCTTTAACATGTCGGAGACATACTTAGCTTGGCTGATGAAAATACCGTCCTCCTTCTGTTTTACTTGCAAGCCGAGGAAGAATGTTAATTCTCCCATCATGCTCATTTCAAACTCGCTCTTCATCAACGTAGAGAACTTATCATAATGCCTCTGGTTCGTTGAATCAAAGATAATGTCGTCCACATAGATCTGTACTAAGAGTATCTCACCTTTATACCTTTTTCAAAACCATTAGACAAGAGAAAAGACGAGAGACGTTCATACCAGGCTCGAGGTGCTTGCTTAAGTCCATACAGAGCTTTGTCCAAGAAATAGACGTACTCTGGATGCGTGGAGCTTTCAAACCCCGGACGTTGTTGAACGTAGACTTCCTCCATCAGCTTATCATTCAAGAAGGCTGACTTAACGTCCATTTGATAGACTCGGAATCCCTTATGAGTAGAGAAGGCTAAGAACAAACGTATAGCTTCTAACCTTGCTACTGGCGCAAAGGTCTCGTCATAGTCTATGCCTTCTTTCTGGAAATAGCCTTTTGCTACGATCCTAGTTTTATTTCTCATGACGATCCCATCCTCATCCTTTTTGTTCCTGAAAACCCATTTACATCCAATTGCAATTTTATCCTATAGCAAAGGTACAAGAGTCCATACCTTATTCCTTTCGAATTTTTGGAGCTCTTCTTGCATGGCGTCAACCCAACTAGGGTCTTGTAGGGCTTCATGGACTTTCTTAGGCTCTACCATGCTTAGAATGTTTACGAATAAACATTCATTAGCCGTGGCAGCCCATGTCTTTACACCGCTTGAAGGTTCACCAATGATCTGGTGAAGAGGATGATCCTTTGTCCATCTTGTTATTGGGACAGATATAGATGTTGGGGACGTTTGATCATGTTTCATAGACATATTTGGCATTGAGCTCGTTGATGGCGAAGAAGGTTCTGCTTGCTCCCCCTCGGATGATGGTACAGAGGAACCAGGTACAGAACCAGAGGTATTATGCTCTGGCTCTACGAGATTGGGTTCTGATGCAGAGCTTGTTTGCTCTGGTTGTGGATTGGCATGATCACCAGAGGAAACAGAGGTGTGTGAAGGACCAGATTCAAATGTACTTGTCGTTTGTGGTTCTTCACTTACACTTGCATATTCATCTCTTGGTGCATATACAGAGATGTCTTCGTCGCCATAGAAGTCCTCAAATAAGAGCTTGAGTTCCAATTCCCTTGACTTCATTTGAGAATTGGAAGTCTGTTTGTTAAGCTCGAGTCCAGAGCTGAGGTACTCTGAAGTCACAAGTTCTTTATCGTCGAACGAGACGTTGATGCTTTCCATGACCGTCGTGGTTCGTTGATTGAAGACTCTGTATGCCTTGGCTTTGGTGGAATAACCAAGGAACTTTCTTTCATCTGCCTTCTTATCAAACTTGCCAAGTTGATCTCGATCATTCAGGATGAAGCATCTGCAACCAAAAACATGCAAAAATTTAACGTTAGGCTTTCTTTGGTTGATTAATTCATAAGGCGTCTTGATATGCCTCTTTACCATCGTTGCTCTATTTTGAATAAAGCAAGCGGTCGAGATGGCTTCAGCCCAAAAACGGGTTGGAAGACCAGAGCTTGCTAGCATGGTTCTTGCTGCTTCGACCAGAGTTCGATTCTTTCTTTCCATGACACCATTTTGTTGTGGTGTCTTTACTGCAGATAAGTTCTGAGTTATGCCCTATGTGTCTAAGTACTCATCAATCTTTGCGTTCTTAAACTCTGTTCCATTATCACTTCTCAGCTTTTGAATTTTGATTTGTATAAGTACTTGAATCTTGGTCATCGGCTTGATTAGTAGCTCTGGGACATCTGATTTTTGCCTTACAAACTCAATCCATGTATATCGTGAGTATTCATCAATTAAGACT
Organism: Cynara cardunculus var. scolymus; assembly: GCF_001531365.2. NCBI lineage: Eukaryota > Viridiplantae > Streptophyta > Magnoliopsida > Asterales > Asteraceae > Cynara > Cynara cardunculus. The sequence goes on from NC_037532.1 coordinate 18,750,887, forward strand.
AAGATATACTTCTTACCAGACAAGGTCTGCACAGATATTGGACCACAAAGATCCACATGAAGCATGTGTTGAGGTCGGACACAGGACACATCTGTCTTAGTTTTGTGGGATGCTTTTTTGAGTTTTCCCATTTCACATACAGAGCAGAGATGGTCCTTTTCGAACTTTATGGCAGGAAGTCCGTCAACCAGATTATTCTTCACAAGCTTCTCTATACTTTGGAAATTAAGATGATACAACTTGTGGTGCCAGAGCCAAGCTTCTCCACACTTGCGAGACACGAGACAGAGAGTCTCTGAATTATCTCTTGGTGAGAAGTTCATAAGATATAGATTTCCTTTTCTTTTGGCTCTTAGCAACTCCTGGTAGATTCTGACATAATGGAGCAAGCTTCCTTTAGAAATTTGACATTGTAGCCAGAATCACATAGTTGACTTATGCTCAAGAGATTATGTTTAAGCTTAGAGACATAAGCAACCTTAGAGACAAAAACCTTACCTTGAAGTAGATATCCATATCCCTTTATCTCTCCTTGCATGTTATCCCCAAAGGTCACTTTTCCTCCAATCTTCTCTTTGTATGAGGAGAGCAACCCCTTATTGCTGGTCATGTGTCTTGAGCATCCAGAGTCAAGATACCAAATGTCTACATGCGACTTCTACAAATCAAATTATAGGGATTTAGCTACCCATTTCATAATGGGTCCTCGATGATTAGGGACAGAGGATAGCTTTTTAGGCTCTGGGAGAGGCTTCGTCTCTTCACCTGAGTTACCAGACTTGGCTTTAGGAGCCTTCTTTCTCTTTTGGGTCTTCTTGGATTTCATTCTTGATGACCCAGAGAGAAGACAGTTAGGGTCAGAGAAATGATGCTTTTATTTGCACAGCAGAGAGAAACATTCACTATTTTGAACACATTTTGAATGGCAAAATGATTTATTAGATTTAAAGAACAAATTATTACAATCATTCCTAGCATTGGTTGTTCTAACAAACTTCCTATCTAGATCTAATTGTTTAGACAATGAATGAGTCTTCTTTGTTTTTTTCTTTCCTACTCCTTTGGCCTTCAGAGGCCTCTCTGAAATAGAGGAATTAATATTAGAGCATGCAGCGGATTTTCCCTTCTGTTCCAGAATGAATTTAATCGGCTTAGATTTGGAAATTGAGCCCTTTGATGCAGAAGAAACAGACTTTATACTTTTAAACCTATATTCAAACTTGGGAGCGGATTTAGCACTTGTTGCCCTGCTTACACGGCCTGAACCTAAGAGAATCTTTTTCTCAATCTCTGGTTCATTGACTATGACCTCTGTCTTAACTTCCTCCTTAAACGAGTCCACCTCTGACTCAGAGTCAGAGTCAAGAAAATCCTTGTGTGAATATCAAAATACAGAAGTATCATTAAGAACTTGAGATTCTCGTATGCATGAGCTAGAAGCTTCGTCCGTCTTTTGTTTTGTGGACTTTCAAAAGTTTTTGAGGATTTACACTCAAAAGAATCTGCATGAACTTTAGAAGGATAATTCAAGGTCTCAAGCAAGTCTTGCTCGAAAACCTGTCTTATCGTTTCTGTGGAGTCATCCAATATTTTTGGATCCAGAGTTTTAAGAAAATTTCCTGTGGATGACCTCTTGATTTTATCTGGTTCAGTTTTGACAACCTCATTCTCAGTCTTAGGATGTTCGAGATTTGTAGAGCCAAAACAAAAAAACTCGTTTGTCTTCTGTATGCACTTTAAATCAACTTGCGGCACACATTTTGAAGAGTAAGAGATATTTTTAAATTTCAACTTTGGAGTTCTGGCTCCACTTTCAAGCCTACATCTTTTGAATGGCGAGGCTGTATTTAAAATAGGAAAATCTGGTTTTTGTTTTTCGCCCAACCTAAACACTGATTCAAGAGTATTTTTCTTCTTCCAGGTGAGGTCTAGGTCTGTATAACCTATCCCTGCTTTGTCCTGTTGAGAATTTACTTTTTCGTACACCTGTTGAGCATCTTGATATTTCTTAATCAAGAGCTCTTTTCTTTGTAAACTCTGGTGTAGGAACTCCCTTTCCTTTTGAAAATAGTCTTTTAGGGCCTCAGAGTTTAATCTGTCTCGTTCCTTTTCTAGAAGCTCTGTTTCTTTCTTCTTAATTGTCGCTTTTAGTTCTAAGCACTCTGTTTTAAGACTTGTTTCAGTGGATCGTTTTGTTTGTAAAAGTTTTTCATTTTCCACTGATAACTCTTGTTTTTCTATAGTTAGCAGCTCTGTCTCTCGTTCAAAAAATAGTTTTTCTTTTTCCAAAGATTTTCTTTTGGATTTTTTGACAGAGAGCTTTTGCTATAGATTGACGAAATCGTTAGTCAAAGTAGAGATAATCTCTTCCAGGTCAGAGTGAGAATAGCCAGAGATGGAATATACCTGGGAGTCAGAGTCAGATCCAAACTCTTCTCTGTCATTCTCGACAACCATCCCACAGAAATTGGCTTGGTCTTCTTCTTCAGACGAGGAGTGAGAGACCCAATTCTCCTATTTTGCCATGAGGCTTCTTTGTGATCGATTATACTTGTTCTTATTTTTATAGTATAGTTTGTCTTTCACTAAAGGGCCTCTACATTCTTTGGAGTAGTGCCCCGTCTTTCCACATCTAAAACATCGAACACCTTGCTTCTTCTGGTCTGATGGCTCTTCCTCCTTCTTGTTAGAAACAGATGGAGGGTTCCTTCCTTTGAAAACTTTGCCTCTATTTCGATCATTCTGTCTTCCTCTTTTGTTGAAGACCTTCTTCCTAAACTTCCTTTGAAATTCCTTGGTGATCAGGGCCAAGGATTGTGCAAAGGCGTTTATATCGTCGTCTTCAGAGCTAGAAGCTCTGTCTTCTTCATCACTCTCCAAGATGAGAGCCTTCTTTCCCTTTCTCCTCTCTTCTTTGGGTCTTCATTCTCTGTGTGGCTGGCTTGATCCTGTCTCTTTTGAATCAGAGACAAGAGCCAGAGGTCCACCTAGAGCGACTTTGGCCTTCTACACCTCTTGCTCTTGAGCTTGCAGAGTCCCGTAAACGTCGTGCAATGTCCATTGCTCCAGATCTTGATTCACCTGGAGAGACATCGTCAGGTTTCCCCACTCTGCGTTCAATCTCTTCAAAAAGAGCATATTGTTCTCCTCTTGAGTTCTGATCACGTCACATTTGCGACATTTGTTTATTAGAGTATTAAAACGGTGATAAGTCTGTTCTAAAGACTCATCGGGAAGTGCCTGGAAGCTGTTGTATTCGTTCAGGCATTGGGCACAACGATTTTTCTTCATCTTTATGTCTCCTTCCAACTAGTTAGCCAGTTGATCCCATAAATCCTTGGCTGAGTCGCACGCATCAAGAGATTGAAAAATCTCGTTGGGAAGCGCCATGATCAACAGTCTTTTGGCCTTTTGATCTACTTCCACTCTGCATTTATCTCATCGTTCCAGTCACGACGAAGTTTAGGTACTCGCCTGGCAGATACCTCAACTGTATCACCAGCAGCAGGACTACGAGGTATGATGGTGGTAGGGACATATGGGCCACTTAAAATAGATTCATAATGTTCTAGATCTAGACCCTCATAGAAGTTTATCATCTGAATCTTCCATTCGGGATATTCTTCCCTAATGAGAGTCAGAGGTTTTGTCAAGGAACCGACACTATACATGGAGTTCCACGATTAAGACAACATTTTAGATCAAAATTTTGAGAAGAAAACGTGACAAGAAGGATAGTCGACAGAAAAACGATTTCCAAATTACGTAAAAGCAAACATTTTAAAAACTGAGAAAAGTATGAGTGAAAATCCTTTTTAAAACGAATAATCAAGAAGAATTAAGAGTAGAATCCAGTCGGATATCGATCGACTAATCAATGAATTTGATTAGCAGGCTCTGATACCAATTGTTGAACCCGATTACTCTTAATTTGTTGAAAACACAATTTAAATACTAAGAATGAACGATTAACAGTGTATCAAGAATGATTAAACGAAATATTCAAAGTGAAAGTAAAAACAATTGAATGACTTGAATATGTCAAATGCTTTTATTGATAAAATTGAAGAACAATCAAAGCAAAACGTTCACAAAATTTATGTATAGTGTAGTTCGGCTCCTTCAGGTAATTTGAACCTGAAAAGGAAGCTTCCTTATATACGCCTAGGTCTAACAAACTATGCTATAAAAAAGGCTTGAAACCCTGAGCTGACTAGTCTGCATTCTTATCTTTGACTTCCCTTGAAAGGCGGAGCAGACTTGGTCAAGTCGCCTCAAATCTTTTAGCCACTTGCATGAATGTCTGGGCTAACACGCGTGCATTCCATGGAGAAGGTAGCCAGAAGCTCTGCATGAACATACAGAAGCTCTGCATGTACTATGCAGAGGTTCTGCATATGCAGAAGCTCTGCATGTGCTATGCAGAGGCTCTGGGTCTTGGAGTTGTAACTTGGTGTCAAGCGCTTATGTTTTTTGGCGCACAAGGCTTGATCGTCCACGGGGATAGAGCGCAGGTTCTGTATGAATAGAACCTTCACTCTTGAGTAAGAGCTCTGGTTCTTGATCTTCTGCATGAGAGCTCTTAGTCCAGACTGCTTCAATAGACTAAGACCTATTCGACTAGAGTAAGAGACTTCTTACTTACACTTTCATAGGTTGGGGTCTAACAGATTGTGCCCATAGTGTCACCACAGTGGGAAGATTCTGAATTTATAGATAAGGATCAAATTTTTGGAGGAAGTTTTCTTGAAGACTTCTCTAAGAGTTGTCTACAGCTAGAGCCATGTTAGAAATATGAGTTTTGGATATAAAAAAGGGAGGTGAATTGACTCTTTAACCACGAGACATTAGAGGACTCATTTTCTATGGATAATAGATTGTCATCATTTTCCTTTCCTCCCCTATATAAAGGGGCCTTGAGTTCATTTGAGAGCATCCCATTTCAGCTGAGGTCTCTCCATGTTTGCTTTTAAGCTTTAAGTCTTAGCATTTAATTTTCTTGTATTAAGTTTCTTAGTTGTAATCTTCTGCCTACAGCTTCACCATTGTGGCGACAGACTCGTGTTTTATTTTAATGAAAGTTTTTATTTAAGTTTTATTTCTTGTCTTCTATTATGTTTTCCATGTCTATTATGAGCTAATTAATTTTGTAGATGTGAGTGTGAGTTAACTAAGGATTTATAAGCAACATTTGGGTGTTTTCATTCTTTACCATTTTGCAAACTTGATCATTTAAGTCGAGACTAAAACTCAATGCGGATAAGCTGATCATTTTGAAGTGTTAATATTAAATCTTTGACCCAGAAATGGGCATATTCGAAATACGGTTTAAGTGATAATTACGTAGAGATACGAATTTTTTATGTGTTTAGCTAAGGTTCAAATATTGGACATTTATATTACAAAGAGATTTGAGTATGAATTTTCAGTTTAATATTTCTTCTTCTGTTTAACTAAATCAGCAAGCTTCAGAGTGATGGAAGTGAGAACTTTGTCGACACTATCTATAAAACTTCACTTTCGAGAGATTGCAATTTTTATATACATCTCATAAGTTTCTGACCATTACATTATTGTTTTTGTTTTAAGAAATACTTACAACCACGCACATCTTTTATTTATAAGTCTATTTCGTCTTTTAAATCTTTTCACCAACAAAAATCCAAACTTTTAATCACAAACGGAAACATGCTCAAGAAGTTCGTGAAAGTCTCCTATTCTCAGTAGTTTATCCCTGTGGAAACGATCTCGGTACTTTATCACTCTATTACTTGCACGATTATAGTGTCGGCGTGGATTTGCACTGCCACTGTGGGGACTTTATGCCCACTATGTGAACACAAACAATTCCAAGCTACCATGTTTTTGGTGCCGCTGTCGAGGATTGGCATGATTTTTATCCTGAGATATTGACTTTCAATTGAGCCATAGTCATTCGTTTCATTCGCACTTTCCATGTTGTATGTCACGAGTACAACACGGTGAACTTATACCTCTTGATCTAGAACTAGAAAGGACCATTACGAGACGTAGAAGAGGTAGTAGTAATCGGCAAAACCCCAACTTAAATCATACAATATGGGATAATCCACCAGCACCTCCTCAGGAGGTCACGGTTAAAATTGCCGATGATAAAATTAAAGGAATACGAGATTACGCAACTCCTGAATTTGGTCAATTGGCTGCAGGAATAGGTAGGCCTGAAATGACAGCAACGACTTTTGAACCAAAACCGGTAATCTTTCAAATGATCTCTGCAATGGAACAATTTCGAGGATTATCGGAAGATCCGCATTCTCATTTTAAATCTTGTATAGAAATTATGGATCATTTTAAAATTTCTAGAGTTACACAAGAAGCCTTCCGCTTGACACTTTTCATTTACACATTAAAGGATAGAGCTAAAGCATGGCTAAATTTCCAGCCAGCCAACTCGATCGTTGCTTGGAATGATTTGACAAATTTTTTTTTGAAAAAAATACTTTCCCCCAACAAGGAATGTGAATATAGAAATGAAATTATGACGTTTCGTCAAGGTGAGGATGAAGCAGTTTCAGACACATGAAAAAGATTCAAGGACCTTCTTCAAAGGTGTCCGCATCATGGAATCCCTCAGTTCATTCAATTGGAAACATTTTACAATGGACTTCCCAATATCGCTAAAAACATCTTTGATGCAACGGCCGGTGGAATTTTCACAGCTAAAACCAATAATGAAGGGTATGACGTTTTGGAGAAAATTTCTAATAATAATATAAAATGGTCAAATCGTGTTGTTGTTCCTAAGACCACCTTGGGCATTCATGAACTTGACGTCATTACTTCTTTAAATGCACAAATTGTAGCTCACTAACTTGGTTAAAAACAATTTAATCTTAAATGGGGAAAAGAATCAAGTCCAATTCCTAATGTCTAATCCACATATGACCGAATCTTGTGTGTTTGTTGGTGAGGGCCATTTTTAATATTACCCTTGAAACCCTGTCTCGTAAATTATGTTAGGAGCCATTCTAGGGATAACCCGTTCTCTCCCACATATAATCTGAATTGGTAGAATCACCTCAATTTTTCATTGGCCAAAAATCCTGGACTTCAACCCCACGGGGCAACCCAAGTCCAAAATCAGCCACCAAATCCCCCGAGATTTGGTCAAGGTGCTCCTCACAATTACCAAAGTGGACAATCCTCAAAATCACATGAGCCTAGGCAACAAAATACATCAAATAGTAATGGTTCAATCGAATTATTACTCAAAGGTTATATAAACCAAACCAATACAATATTAAGAAGTTTTGAAACCCAACTCGGCTAATTTGTTGTCGATCTCAAGGGTAGACCTTTAGAAACTTTTCATAGTGACAAGGAAAACCCTAAGGATAAGGAGCACATCAAGGCCATAACCTTACAAAGTGAAGATAGTTCAAGAGTCACTAATTTCACAAATCAAGCCTCAGGAAAACCGACCGATCAAAACGATTTTCACACGCTTTTGGTAGGTCAAATTTTCCAACTTTGTGTCCTCCTAATGGAGAAACTAAAAATCCAACTTCTGTCCATAAAACAATCTCTGCATCCACGTCCAACACCAAACAACTCTCAGCTCAGGCTTCCCACAGTGGGAAGATTGTGCCCACTCTCCAGCAAAAGAAGTCCAGCCAACCAACTCCAGATTTGTGAGATTTACCTTTTCCAGAAAGAATGAAAACTAAAAATGTGGACGAGCAATTTAAGAAGTTTTTGGACATCTTTAAGCAACTTCATATTAACATACCTTTGGTAGAGGCTCTCGAGCAAATGCCAAGTTATGTTAAATTTTTGAAAGACATTTTAAAAGTCTTATGTCATTGTCAGTTTTTAACGAACTCAAAATAGGAGAAGTCCGTCCCATTACTATGACCTTACAATTGACGGATAGGTCCATTGCTTATCCCAAGGGTTAGATAGAAGACATTTTGGTCCAAGTCGATAAATGTATCTTTTCGACCGATTTTCCATTGTTAGACTATGAAGCTCACAAAAATGTCACAATCATTTTAGGTCGACCATTTCTTGCAACCGAGAGAACATTAATCGATGTTCAAAAGCAGGAGTTAACTATGAGAGCGAGTAATCAGGAAGTGAAGTTCAACGTATTCAATTCCCTTAAGTTTCATGGAGAGATTGAGGACTGTTCAACTATTTGTGCTTTAGATGAAGATCTAGAGTTAACTTCGATTTATTGTTTCCACAATGGTGACACTTTAGGAATAGCCGAATAAATCATTGGGGAAAAAGTTGAATTGGAAGATTTAGTTGCATTTGAACAACTTGACTTTAAGGATAGACCTGTCCAAGGCCCATCCATAGTACAAGCCCTGGAATTAGAACTGAAGCTACTCTTTAGGCACCTTAAGTATGTCTATCTTATGGAGAAGGAAAAATTACTCGTAGTTATTTCTTCAAAATTAAGTATTGAGCAAGTATTGGACCATTGTTGACAATAGGGGTATTAGTCCGTCTATTTTTCAATATAAGATAATTTTGAAAGAAAATAGTGTTGGAAATGTGCAAACAAAGGATATTAAATCCTATCCTGAAGGAGGTTGTTAAGAAAGAAATTTTGAAGTGCTTAGATGAGGTATCATATACCCCATTTCTAGTAGTGGTTGGGTAAGTCTGATACAATGTGTACCAAAGAAAAGGTGGAACCACGGTTATCACCAATGAAAAAAAGGAGCTCATCTCTACTAGGACCATCAACGGATGGCGGATTTGCATGGATTATAGGCAATTAAATCTAGCTACTAAGAAAGACCATTTTACTCTTTATTGATTAAATGCTAGATAGATTGGCAGGAAAAGAATTTTGTTGCTTCTTGAACTGGAACTCAGGTTACAACCAAATTCACATTGCACCCAAAGATCAAGAGAAAACCACTTTCACTTGTCCTTTCGAAACTTTTGCCTTTCGGCGTATGCCATTTGGTATGTGTAATGCACTAAATACTTTCCAACATGATTGAATATACCATGGTAGTGTTCATGGATGATTTTTCAATTATTGGCACATCTTTTGAAAATTGTCTTGCCAATTTAAAGAAAAGTTTGCAAAGATGTGAGACCCATGACTTGAATTTAAATTGGGTAAAATGTCATTTTATGGTACAAGAAAGAATTGTTTTGGGTCACATGGTCTTTAAAAAAGGTTTAGAGGTTAATATATCAAAAATTGAAGTCATAATGCATCCGTCGTTTTTTAGGACATGCGGGTTTTTACCGTAGATTTATTAAGTATTTTTCAAAAATTGCAAAACTCTTATGTAATTTATTGCATGTTGATCAAACTTTTGAGTTTACTCTGAATGCAAAAAGGCTTTTGAAACTATCAAAACAACTTTTGTCTCGGCACCTATTGTCATCGCTATAGACTGGACCATACCTTTTGAGGTTATGTGTGACGCAAGTGACTGGGCCATAGGCGCTGGTTTTGGGAAAAAGATGAAACAAAATTTTCCACCCCATTTACTATGCAAGTAAAACTTTGGTGGAAGCCTAATTAAATTATACCACCAACGGAAAAAGAATTACTTGAGGTAGTATTTGCCTTCGATCGTTTTCTATCCTACTTGATTGGCACTAAAATCACCGTGCATACGGATCACTCTTCCATCAAATATCTCCTTAATAAATTTTATGCTCAACCAAGGATTATTAGATGGATTCTCCTTTTACAAGAATTCAATTTAGAGATTATTGATCGCAAGGGAAGTGACAATCAAGTAGCCGATCACCTCTCAAGAATTGAAGGTAAAGGTTCATATGAGGGAAATCATGAGATAAAAGAAATTTTTCCTAATGAGTATATTTTGGCAGTTCAACACGATTTTCAAAAAGAAATTATATGGTATGCTGATATTGCCAATTATCGTGCCTGTGGTTTTAAGCCATATCTTCAAGGACATCGTTTTAAAAAATTCGTTCACTATTGCAAATATTACTTGTGGGATGATCCATTTCTTTACAAAATGGGAGCATGCCAAGTTTTGCGAAAATGTGTTCCAAACTATGAAATTCCCTCTTTGTTAAAAGATTGTCATGCATTACCATATAGTGGCCACTTCGGTGGACAATGTACGGCCATAAAATTTTTACATGGTGGAATTTTTTCGCTAACCTTGTTTATGACGCTTTTGATTTTGTAATGAGGTGTGATCAATGTCAACGGATGGGAAACTTATTCCAACGAAATGAAATGCCACTGAACAACATTCTTGAAGTTGAACTTTTTGACGTTTGGGGCATCAATTTCATGGGGCCGTTTCTGATGTCTTTTAATAATCAAAATATTTTAGTTGCAGTAGATTACGTTTCAAAGTGGGTAGAGGCTAAGGCATGCTCGAAAAATGACGTTAAAACGGTAATTGACTTTTTGAATAAAAATATGTTTGTTCGTTTTGGAACTCCCCGAGCCTTGATAAACGATGAAGGGATGCATTTTATAAATAGAATGTTAACTACCGTTTTTCGCAAATACAACATCCAATATCAAGTTGCTACGGCTTACCATCCACAAACAAATGGTCTTCCAAACTTTCTAATCAAGAAATTAAAAACATTTTAGAGAAAGTCGTCAAATCTAATCGTAAGGGTTGGTCACTCAAGTTGGATGATGCTTTATGGATGTATCGAACTGCCTTTAAAACCCTTTTGGGAATGTCTCCGTATGAAATGGTTTTGGTAATTACAGAATTTAATTTGAACGAGAATTCTACGGAAGAGAAAAGAAAACTTCAACTCAATGAGTTGGAAGAATGGCGATATCATGCCTACGAAAATGCCAAGTTGTACAAAGAGTAAACAAAAGCATGGCATGATCGTATGATTAATCATCGCATTTTTTAAACTGGTCAAATGGTTCTTCTCTGTTCTAGACCAAGGCTTTTCCTTGGAAAGCTCAAATCAAGATGATTAGAACCATTCACCATTGTCAATGTGGAAAATTCGGAACAGTCGATCTTTTGAATCCCTAGGATAACAATGTTTTGAAAGTTAATGGACACAGGATCAAACATTTCTTTCCATAGGGAATGACTGATCCAACCCAGTAAATTTTTCAGCTTGCTTGTCATAATGTTTGTAAATATTTTTAGAATTTGTTGTTTTATGAACAAGTGGACTCGTAGTGGGAAGTTTGTCCTTACTGTCTTAGCTTATCAGTTTGAGCGGGAAAACTCAACTTCTTGGATTTTATTTTCTCCAGATTGTAAGAAATTGCAGAAAAAGGTGATTTTTGCAGAGCTCTAAAGGAAAATCTACTTGTTTTGATTTTCTGCCAAAAGGAGTTGATGGGTTTTAACCAACATGCATTACATAACCTCTTTGTACTTTTTATTTTAAAATCATGTTAACCGGTTTTAAGGGAGGTTTTTAAGTAAGTTTTTTTTTCAAAAAAGTAGTTGCCTTTTCAACTTTCCTTGTCAAAAATTTTAAAAAGCAAAAAACCCATTCATCTTCCTGGTAAAGCATTGATCTCCATGGAAAAATCCAAGTAACAAGTTCAAAACCCTAACACTTCTCGTTATTCAAATTATCGCCGGACTACCGTCGCCACCATTGGTGAATCCCTAGACACCGACTATCGTCCTTTGGCCGGCGATCACTCCCTCTTGTCGACTGTAGCTGATTCGACCCTCTTATCATCGACGACAGTTGGTTCCTCAACCGCAAGTGTCTTTGCTTCTCCCCAAGTCCCATCATCAGCCACCAATGCTCTGTCATAGCCGCTCCATCGCTGACCACCCGACCTCCAGCACCGTCGACCACCACCATTCTCACTTATGATGAGGGTCACGCCATCCTCACTCGGATACTGATTTCTACTCTTAAAACCTCCACAACCTTTCTCAACACCACCATTACAACCCAAAATCCCCTCTACTTAGTCCTGACTACACCCTCCCTAACCCTTTGTTGTGCCACCACCGAAACACACATCGATCCCTCTACCCGCCGGTGACCCAACACCCCTTTCGCTTTGCCTTCCCTTACCATTTCATCCACTCATAATGTCACCAATACCCTTTCCCTTTTTGACATCAACCAAATGGGTGACTATGAAGATAATGTGTTGGAGGACATCCTGTTTAATTTTGAAGGTTCTCAACCGGTTAGCAAGGAGGGTATGTTTCCCTTAAAATCTCTGACACAAGCGGATGACGTTCAGAAGTTGAAAACCACCCGTGAAGCAACTTCCATAATGGGCAGGAGACGAACTCAGTCGTCCAACATTGGTTCGGCTAACCACCCGCTCACAACAGCAGAAGTCCAAGGGGAAGCAAAAGGTTTCGGAAACGATTGACAATGATTTTGAGACGAAATTAGAGGATATCACAGCCTCTTACCACCACGCAAACGAACCACATCCTGGAGTAGGAGAGGGAGTGGAGGTCTAAAAGTCAGTAAAAGAGAACACTGTAAAGCTAAAATTATTTTGATTGATGAACGGTTTGAACATGTCAAGAATAATCTCTTTTTGGTAGAACGAGCTTTCGAGCCAAAGTTAGCCGAAAAGTGTATGTGTGTTAAAAATCATTTGCTTGCCCACCATTGGGAGCATATGGTCTCTATTCCACGTAAGATCAATGAGACTTTATTTAAGGAATTTTATGCAACCATAGGGACTTCCAAGAATGACATAGTTATTATTCGTGGAGAGAGAGTTGACTGGACCACCTCAAAACTCAATTTGGTGCTTGGACTCGCTGCTCCCTTTATATGTTCTTATTAACAGTTTTTGGATGGTGGTGTTGTTGTACCTGAAACCGATGTAGCCAATATACTCACTCTACCAAGTCACGATTGGTCTATGATAATCAGTTCAAGATCATCATGACGGGCCATTTGACTTTAGAAAAGACCCTTTGGTTCCAGTTGGTGCGACACAACATCATGCCTTCGATGCATGATCGCATGTTGTCTCATACCAAGTGTATGCTCGTTTATCGAATCATCAAGGAACTTTCGATCGATGTGGGGACAATCACTTACTTGACTATTCTAACCGCCATGGTTCGTGCTAGTTCTCGTTTGATTTTTCCAGGTCTGGTTAAGAAGTTGCTCATGGCTGCCAAGGTGCCCGCTTCCGAGCATGACATCATCTCTTTCAATCACTCTTTGCTTAATCAAGGCACGGTCAACGGAATGCATAAACCCATACCCGATATTGATGAGTTGGTTGACGATGCTACCGGCCGCAGACCACACCAGGTCCTACAGTGAACAGTTTCTGCATACCCAATGACCCCCCAATTCCCATGACCATACCAACTATTGTCGTTCCTTCGGCCACATACCAGATTCCACCTATTCTGCCTTCGGCTACTAGTTACGGTTCCAAAGTATGGCTCTCTATGATGGTTGGTCAATGGGAGGAGTGCAACCAGAAGCTAGGAGCTATCGTTGCATCTATACAACAAATGAACGTCATATCACCAGGGTTGAGGACCGAGTTGCTGGTTTGGCTGCTTGTTTGAAAAAATTTTGGACCTATACTCGTGACATGAATATGGTGGTTGACAAATTTTTGTTTGCAAAAACTGTAATGGTGGCTACTGCTATTCCGCGTTTTTCTGGCGGCCTATGTCCCCCTCAAGTTCGACTTCCTAAAATTCAACGTACCACCATTTCTGATTCTTCAGATCAACCTTAGGCCAGTCACGGTGATGCGGGTAAAAAGGATTAAGTCATCCTAGGTGTTTCCTCGTCATATTTTAAAACTTTATTGTTGTCTAAATCTTTTGGGTACATGTTACATTTTCCAACCTCGTCTTTTTTGTTGATATGGCGAGGTTGCTGAAATCTAATCTTTTATGTTGTTTTATTTGGGCATTGATCTTTATTTGGTTTCATTAGCTTGTCTCTTATTTTCAGGTATGACTACCTAGACGGATTCTTATGGGTTTGCAACAACTAAAAGAACGTAGGCCTTCTTTCATTTTTTTGGCCAAAACACTTACCTTAGTTACCTAATCACTCACTTAAGCCCGCTTCTCCAATGCGGACGTTGCTCGGTCCAAGTTTGGGGGAGTATTTGCATTGAGTGAAGTTTAAAATATATATATATATATATATATTATCTTCAAAAAAAATTGGAAGACTCAAATAAAGCAACATGTTTTAACCCAAAGATCCCTAATAAAATATCAAATTTTGGGTTTTAAGGAGTGTCAAATATACAACAAAAGTTATATGAAGTGGGATCGTTCAAACCATTTTTTTATTTTAGATAAGCTTGGGGGAATTTTTTAGCCACATATACTAACCCATTAAGCCCTACTGATTAATTTGTGCCACAAAGATCAAAAAAGGAAGTCATACATCATCTAAGTTTGACGAAATTTAAACGTCCCTCCGTAAGTTTTGTGCTCTTTCTCGTTCTTTTTGTTGTTTATTCCTTTCATTTTCTTACTTGAGGAAAAGTAATACCTCAAGTTTGGGGGTATGATAACTCTCCTTTTTTAGAGTAATTTTTTATTTATTACTCCCGTTTTTACGTCTTTTAAACACCCAGTTTTTCTTGGTTTCCCCCGTTTATTCCAATTTTTTTAAAAAGATGATGAAACATAAAGGATGAGAATTTATTCCAAAAACCATCACTTTGAAACTACGCCTACAAATCTACAATGTCACCACAGTGGGAATATTATGAATTTAGGGATAAAGATCAACCTTTTTGGAGGGAGTTTTCTTGAAGACTTTTCTAAAAGTTGTCTACAATTGGAGCCATGTTGAAAATTTGTGTTTTGGATAAAAGAGGGAGGTGGATTGACTCTTTAACAACAAGACATTAAAGGACTCATTTCCTATGGGTAAAAGATGGTCATCCTTATCCTTTTTCCCCTGTATAAAGGAGCCTTGAGTTCATTTGAAGGGCATCCCATTTAAGCTAAAGTCTCTCCACATCTACTTTTAAGCTTTAAGTCTTAGAATTTAATTTTCTTGTATTAAGTTTCTTAGTTGTAATCTTCTGCCCACAGCTTCACCGCTGTGGCGATAGACTCTTGTTCTATTTTAATGAAATTTTAATGCAAGTTTTATTTCTTATCTTCTATTATGCTTTTCATGTCTATTATGAGCTAATTACTTCTATGGGTGTGGGTGTGGGTGTGGGTGTGGGTGTGGGTGTGGGTGTGGGTTAACTTAGGATTTATAAGTAACATTTGGGTGTTTTCATTCTTTACCACTTCACAAACTTTATCAGTTAAGTCAGGACTAAAACTCAACGAGGATAAGTCGGTCACTTTGAAGTGTTAATATTAAATCTTTAACCCAGAGATGAGCAAATTTGAAATATGGCTTAAGTGATGCATAAAGATTTGAGAAGGTTTTTGATAATTACGTGGAGATACGAATTTTGTATGTATTTAGCTAAGGTTCAAATATTGGAGATTTGTATTACAAAGATATTTGAGTATGAATTTTCAATTTAATATTTCTTTTTCTATTTAGCTAAATCAGCAAGCTTTGAAGTGGTGGAAGTGGGAACTTTGTAGGCACTGTCTACAAAACATCACTTTCGAGAGATTGCAATTTTTATAAACCTCTCATAAATTTCTGACCGTTGTATTGTTGTTTTTGTCTTGAGGAATACCTACATCCATGCACATCTTTTTTATTTATAAGTTTATTTCGTCTTTTAAAGTTTTTCACCAAAAAAATCCAACTTTTAATCACAAACCGAAACATGCTCAAGAAGTTTATGAAATTCTCCGATTCTCAGTAGTTCAATCCTTGTGGAAACGATCTCGGTACTTTATCACTCTATTACTTGCAAGTGATCATAGTGTCGATGTGCACTTGCACCGCCACTGTGGGGACTTTGTGCCCACTGTGTGAACACGAACAATTCCAAGCTACCAATCTATATGGCTTATTTGCACAACTCTTTTAGGTTGTTTACTTGCAGCTTATTCACACAACGCACAACTTAATAGCACAAATGGGCATGGTGTGTTGTCCACATTCAGCAAAAATATGACACTCCTACCCATGATTTTTAATAAACCCTCTTGGACATAAAACACGCCTCCTCCATGCAAACACACCTCCTTACATTAGAAAACCTAGTCGTTGTATACCTGTGAGAAGCCCCTGCACCATCGACCTCCTTTCTAGCAACCAACAACCATTCTGTTTTGCGACCGTCGAGTAAGAAGTTGTGAACGACGACCTCCCTTTCCAATAGCCGATTCTTCTTCTATGAGGTGTATTGATTTGTACCAGATACATAGAGAGAAAAAAGAATGAGTGGCTCATAGTGAAGCAACTCGTAAGATCCATGGAGGTACTGAGATTATCGAGGTTTCCTGATGATACCCGTAAGATCCATGTGAGAAATTGAAGGGAGCAAAAAGAATGTGCAGAGGGATAAATTGATGAGCAAAAATGAGGTTTTTTTTTTGTTGCCAAATACGAAGTTTAAACAGGGCCTATTCAGATTCTTGACACATTGATGCCTCTTTACTTGAACACTCAAATATTGAGGGAAGCAAAAGGAGAATGGAGCTCTATATATGAAGATGGTGTCGTGTAATTCAAACTGTTGGTTCTTAGATTCTTAAATTATAATCTTGACCTCTTCTTTCTTTGAACTTTGAGTTGGATTTTGAATGGAAGAAACCCTAATCACCATTGTCCTTAGGATAGTTGGTGGTCTTTAGGTGCAAATGGATGTGAGTACACAGGTGCAAATGATTTTGAAGCTACTATGAAACTACGGGAAATTGTGTAAATTGACATATCTTTTAAGTTGATTAATTCTTCAATTTCCAGAACTTTGTTCAAACTATCATATTAGGAGTTTAAAAATCATTTTTGTTATTCAGACTGTCAATTCAAAGAAAAAGTAAACATCTTTAGTTTTATCTAGGCACACAAATTTATCTAGACAAATAGATTTATTTATATAAGACTTAAAAGAAAAGTTGGTAAACAATCCTTAACCGTTACTATAATTAGTGAAGTCTAAATGTAATTAGATGTAGACCTAAGGGACCAAAATTGTATATTACTCTAAATAAAAAGATGAAACTTCTTAAGTTGTTGATGGCAAGAAGAGGGGGCATGGCATACTTTTTCATATATGCGAGGGTCAATCAAATAAATAATTTCATAAGGGTATGCGTAGGTAGGTCCCCAACCCACGTACCTGACAACTGGTTCATACTATAAAAGCCACCACTAACAACTTGCCACGTCTCCTACACCTACACTTAAAACCCTCCCCCAGTGCATGTAACAATACCGGCCCCTGACTGATATTTCTTTTTCAGTTGGCAAACAAAGGCTTTGACAGCTTCTTTCTTTATTCCAGTTGCATTGCATGTATATTTATGATGGAAAGATATGAGATACTGAAAGACATTGGATCTGGCAACTTTGGAGTCGCTAAACTTGTTAAAGACAAATCTTCTGGTGACCTTTTTGCAGTCAAGTATATTGATAGAGGCCAGAAGGTTCTGTTTTTTGTATTCTTTATACTCAAATCTGTATCTTTCTTCTGATTATTGGGTTCAATTGATTTTGGTTGTGTTTTTCAACAGATTGATGAGCATGTAGAAAGGGAGATTTTGAACCACAGATCACTTAAGCACCCTAATATCATCAGATTCAAAGAGGTATACTTTACTTTTTCCAATCATCATTTCAAGAAATTCGTTTACTTTCGAGCTTAGTTCCTCAAAATTCTAGTTTTTGTTGGTGGGTTTTCTTCTTTTTCCCAAGAATAACTCTGAAAGATCAAGAAACCCCCAACTGGGCTTGTGGGTTTTGGTGCAATTTTGACTGTGAAATTGAAAAATTCAAGAAGTATATGGTCATCTGTGATCAAGAACCCTAATGGATTTCGTGGTTTGACTTTTGATATCCAAAATGTCAAAAAAGGTTGACTTTTTTGAAACAGAGCGAGTCTGTTGATGATTAATTGATGTTGTACAGGTGTTGTTAACGGAGACCCATCTTGCCATAGTGATGGAGTATGCCGCAGGTGGAGAGCTTTTCGAGAGAATTTGCACCGCTGGTAGATTTAGTGAAGATGAGGTACCAACCAAATCACCTTCAACTTTTTAGAATTGAGTTTGTTTCTGATGTTTTCTTGCTCCGATAAACTTTTTAGGCAAGATTTTACTTCCGGCAACTCATATCAGGAGTCAGTTACTGCCATTCCATGGTAATTTTATGTCTATATCCATCTCTCTCTCTATATATATACATATTGGAAAGGTTCAAATAAAAATAGGAAAAAAGTCTCTGGCCTACTAATAAATGATTTATATGTGAATCAGATGAACTTGAAAAAACTTTCATGTAAAGTTGCATATGTATACCTGCCTTTTTATCTATTATTCACATGTGAATATAAATAAGTGAACCTATGGTTCCTTTTACCAGTGATTCACATATCAGTCTTTTATTCGTATGTTATCAACCTTTTTGTCTTTAGTATTTGAACTCAACTTAAGCAAGATTCTGAGATATGTGGAACCCATTACTGTACTAAAAAGAAAACCAAGAAAATGGGTTCCAATATATATTGACGATGAAAGGTTTAAGTTTTGTAGATATGGGTATTCTAATAGATAAAAATTTGATGATTTTATATGCAGCAAATATGCCATAGAGATCTGAAGCTGGAGAACACACTTTTAGATGAAAGCTCTACGACCCGCCTCAAAATCTGCGATTTCGGATATTCTAAGTCATCGGTTTTGCATTCGCAGCCCAAATCAACAGTCGGGACACCTGCGTATATCGCCCCAGAAGTCTTGTCGAAAAAAGAGTACGACGGTAAGGTGAGGTTCGAAAAGCTTTGTGTTTTTTGCTTTTCTTTGACATTATCTTGTTAGTTTGGTGAGTTATTTATAAACATTTGTATGTATAGATTGCAGATGTTTGGTCTTGTGGGGTTACATTGTATGTGATGCTGGTTGGTGCTTATCCTTTTGAAGATCCTGATGATCCAAGAAACTTTCGGAAAACACTCGCGGTGAGTACTTATATCTATCGATTTAAATACATATTCGAATAATGTGCTTTGAGAGTGTATTGTATCTTATTAGAGTCTCACATCGGCTAGACTGATCTTTTTCTCAAAAATATACGTTGGAACCTTCCTTCTCTGCTAAAAACTCTTTCGAAGAACAGTTTAATGGATTCGACATATTATCACATAAGTGTTAGAGATATGTATTTCATTTTGTTCGAAGCATACATCAGCTAGATCTGAATCATTTTTTACTCGATATATATTCAAAACTCTCTAATCTGCTAAAATAACTTTGTTGGAGAGTAAACTAATAGGGTTCCATGTTTTGGTGGTTGTTACAGCGGATTCTTAGCGTTCAATACTCGATCCCAGACTACGTTCGAGTGTCCATGGACTGCAAACACCTTTTATCTCGGATATTCGTGGATAACCCTGAAAAGGTACACAAGATTTAAATTCTATTTCTTTAGTTGGGCTTGTTCAAACCGTTGAAACGTGGATGTTTGCAGAGAATAACGATCCTCGAGATAAAAAAGCATCCATGGTTTGTGAAGAACATGACGATTGACGTGATGGAGGACGAGGAATCAGGTGCAGAAGTCGAGAAGGCGGATACGCCGTCGCAAAGTACCGAAGAAGTGATAGCAATCATACAAGAGGCAAGAAAAAGTCCAATGGGTAGCAAAGAAGAGGGGGAATTTGTTGGCATGGATCTTGAGGATGAAATTGATAGTGATGATGAGTTTGAAGATGATGTAGATACAAGTGGAGATTTTGTTTGTGCACTCTAAGCATTGGTTCAAAAGTTTGAGGGGTTTTTTAAGATGTAAAAATATCAAACATAGAATAATATTCAACTTTTTTTATAAGATTTAGTTGTTATGATAGCATTTTATTATTGAGTATTGAATTATGAGCAAATTGCATGAAATTAAAGCGTATTTTAGTATGATTTTTATTGCGTAAATTTTGATGTCTCAAAATGTCACATCTCAAAAATTTAAGGGTATTTGATTTTAGCATGATCGTCTTAATGAGCTTATGACTTAATTCATTAAGCGTGTAAGATATATAGATGTTTTTGGAATATAAAAATCAAAAATTACCTCCTCTTTAGCTATTGAGTCATATTCATTTTGATTAATCCTTTATTTTTTTATGTGATTCAATTTTTCTATAGTTGTTTTTTGATATTATATTCATATTTATCAAATCTGATTTAAATTTTGTTTACAAAAATTAAATTTAATAATTTTTTGTTGATACTTTATAAGAGAAGAAAGACTTGTTGTTATTAAGAGAATGGAGGTTATTTATATATACATTTACAATTCATTAAGAGAAAAACAAATCAATCTAATTAAAACTAATTAATGAAAAAATATTCACAAGAATAATTCTAAATAAAAGAAATATTACAATAATAATACAGATGATCAAAATCAAGGATTGTTATCCTTGATTGAAACATGAATCATGGTAGAGATTTTATCTTTATCACGCCCCCTCAAGATGGACGTCCTTTGGGAAAGTCCAATCTTGGTTAGTAGTGTATAGAAGCAAGATTTGGGTAATGGTTTGGTGAGGACATCTGCTAACTGATCATCGCCGGGAATATGTTGAACTATAATTGTGTTGAGTTGTACCTGTTCACGAACAAAGTGAAAGGTCAATGCGAGGTGTTTCAAGCGGGAGTGAAAAACAGGATTGGCGAAGTAATGTGTGGCACCAAGATTGTCACAATAGATACAAAGCTCATGTATTGGTGTAATTCCAAGCTTAGTAAGCAAAGAACATAGCCAAAGTACTTCAATTGTTGTGTCAACAATTGCTCGAAATTCCTACTTGGTGGATGAACGGGCCAAGGCCCGTTGCTTCTTGGAGCTCCATGAAATTGGATTACGACCAAGATAGACTAAGTAACCAGTGGTAGAAATGTAGTTATCCATATCCCGAGCCCAATCTGCATTTGTAAAGGCATGGAGTCTTAATGAAGAATTACAGTACAGTTGAAGACCATAGTGAGAAGTACCATTTAAGTATCGTAATAATCGGTTAAGAGCAAGCCAATGATCATTAGAGGTGCAATGCATATATTTTGATAGTTTATTGGTAACATGGGCAACATTTGGACAAGTGAGAGAGAGGTGTTGTAGGCTTCCAAGAATAGCTCGATATTTTGTATGGTTGGGAATGGGTGGGTTTGTGGTATAAGTGAGGGGCGGATTTAGAGCTAGGGGAGTGGATACTGGTTTGGAGTCATGCATGTTATAATTCACTAGCACGTAATGAATGTATTTTGTTTGGTTAAGAAAAAGACCCTGGGCATTAGGGACGACTTCAACACCTAGAAAATAGAAGAAGGGACCAAGGTCTTTGAGGGAGAAGCGATGAGAGAGAGTAGAGATGAAATTCATTAGGTAAGAAGGAGAAGGGCCAGTGACCATAATATCATCAACGTATACTAATAGGTAGATGATGGCAGTACCATAGGGATGGATCAGAGATTGAGTTTCGAACTCCATAAGATAAAAGGAAAGTTCTAAGTTCTATATACTAAGCTCTTGGGGCTTGTTTAAGGCCGTAAATATCTTTGTTAAGTTTACAAACATGGGTAGGACGTTCTTTGTCGATAAATCCTGTGGGTTGAGACATGTAAACATTCTCGGTAAGAGTGTCTGTTGATCCTCTCTCTCATTGATTTGTTGATAATCCCTTTTTC
>NC_037532.1:18772729-18778980 GCF_001531365.2 Cynara cardunculus var. scolymus
AATATCGATATATTTTTTACAAATTTTATATTATATTTTCAAATTTATATTCTATTAAAAAATAAAAACATTATATCTTTTTCAAAACCAAATAAAATTGTATTATATCGGCATAGATAAAAAATAAAACGAAACATTACAATGAAAATGTGTCTCGATGCATTACACGAGTACCCTTCTAATATATATATATATATATATATATATATATATCCAAATAATCAAATGTAAATGTGAGAACCATTATTCTAAAACAATATTATTTTAGATGATTTTTTTTTATTTAAGGCTAAAATTTAATATATATTTGTTTTAAATGTGTTTAAATTCATAATGTGAAATTTTTTATTTTTATTTTGTGTTTCACAATTGTATAGAAAATGTTCAAATTGTAAATCAAATATATGTTGATCAATACACTAAATTCAAAACGTGGATAAAAAATCGTGCAAAATAATACATAATGTACCGATCCTTAAGATTATTATAATTTTATAGATTTTCAAATATAAATCAACTATATATATATATATATATATATGTATATAGGGTTGAGTTCACGTGAGACCCAAGGTTT
This sequence comes from Cynara cardunculus var. scolymus, assembly GCF_001531365.2. Taxonomy (NCBI): domain Eukaryota; kingdom Viridiplantae; phylum Streptophyta; class Magnoliopsida; order Asterales; family Asteraceae; genus Cynara; species Cynara cardunculus. Next base: position 18,773,307 of record NC_037532.1, read on the forward strand.
TTCGTGAGACCCGTAAGACCAATTTACGTTCATTGATCAACTTTATAAGCTAATGATCTAATGGTCTAAAATTGCACAGTGGCAATTTTGTGATTATTGAGAACTCACGTGGCGTTTGTGAATGTTTAGATCTAACGGTTGTAGATCTAATCCAAGGGTTGAAAATTGGTCTTACGGGTCTCACGAAAAACGTTTGGTCTCACATGATCCCAAGTCTATGTATATATATATATATATATATATATATATGGGGATAAGATTAGGGACCACATCAAAAATGAAAAAGAAAAAAAACTGAATAATGAAAAAAAATGGATATCTATATTATTTATAAAGCATTTGACAAAACTATTAAAAATCATTCTTTATACATGAAGTACTATTTATTAATGTATATTACTTAAAATTTAAGATTACAATTAATTGTGCGTAAGTACAACTTATTAAACCTCCATTTTTGAATTCGTGTAACTAACTGTAAATAAACATAAACAAATACAACATGAATATCTTATTTAAAAAATCTAAAATATAATTAGGATAACCATTGAGTTATAACAAAATATTAATTCTTATCTTTAAGAAAAAAATAATATTATTAACTCAAAAATAAATGACTTCATTATTAAATCCAAATTAAATTATAATAAAAAATTAAATTAAAGAAATTACATAAAAGAACAAGAATTTTTTAATATTTAATTTGATACTAAAATCGATACATTTTTTTTCAAAATTTTATGATATTTTCAATTTTATATTTTATTTAAAAAATAAAAACATTATCGTTTTTTCAGTATCACATAAAATCGTATTATAGCATCGACAAAAACAAAATAAAAATAATATATTAAGATCGAGATGTATCTCGTTGGATTGTACGAAAACCCTTCTAATATATATATATATATATATATATATATATATATGTATGTATAATATTTTATAGGGTTTGATTTCAGTGAGAATGAAAGTTCAGATGAAAATAGAAATGATCTCCACTCTTTGATGTACATTAGGATGAGATGCACTCAGATGCATCAGATCAATCCCCGTATCAAACATAAGTCATGAATGAGTTTGAGATTAAAGGTGATCAATTGTTCAGATCTCTTACTATGATTCTCACCTTAACTCTCTTTTTTCACACGATCATTTGTCTAATCTTCATTTGACAACCCATAAAATTGTGATAATTTTGAGAACCAGTACAACATTTGCTATTTCACATGATTTTTCAATGTACAACATGGATTTAGTGATCGTTTACTCAACACTTACCCGATTATCGTTTGCACCCAAGAGTCAATGTTTTAACTCAATCTACCGGGTAAATTTTAGTCCATTAAAAATGACATTTATGCAATAATTTATCCGGTAAACGAGTCGTTACTCTTACTTACTAGGTTAGACCATCGGTCCTTGTCATTACTCGTACTGATAAAGATTCTCAATCTTTTCATCCAATAAAGTAAAGTGGCTCATTACCACTTATCATGTAAACATTTAATAAATGGCCCATAAGAGATATTTGTTTCATATGTTTGTGAAACAAAATATAAAACTAAAAAGTGTCACATTATAAATCAAATACATATGAAATAAACACATTGTGAAACCAATGTATGTTAATCAAAATGTTAAATTCAAGACTTAGCTAGAGAAAAATCATCTGAAACAATACTTTGTGATAATAATTCTCACAGTTATCAAAATATATGTGATTTTCAAATGATTGTGTGTGTGTGTGTATATATATATATATATATATAAGAGGACGTTTCAAATGCAACACATCACATTTGTACAAGCAATGCAACTCAATCAATGGAGATATTTATGGATATGATGAGAGTTCATTTATTATGATTTGTATATTTGTGGAAAATTACTAAAGTTCATTAATTATGTTCAATATTTTATATTAAGAAAACAATCTAAATTTTTATGAAATCATATATTCATCAAATTAAATGGACGGTTGAAATTGAATTGTATTGGTTGTAAAATATAAAAGGTTGCATAATAACTCATATATATATATATATATATTATATATGCATATATATATATATATTATATATGTATATATATATATATACATGTGATCTATAGAGGTTCGAATGAAAGGAAAGCTAGAAGATGAGAAGGAGCTTACGGAGCTGACGACGGCGGCGAAGAAGAGGAGGTTGAAGAGCAGAAGGTTGAGTTTAGAAATGGAAGCCATTGTCAATTGATAATGTGATAATAAAGGTGTGGAGGGGGATGATATATATATAGACCTAAAGGACGACGTCGTTTGGGTGAGTTTTGAGTTTATAACCATGTGATATGCATGTTTCAATGACACGTCGAAATAAATGCATCCATGCCAGCATTTATTTTTTGTTCCAATTGAAGTTCCAAAAACATAATTTTAAACATGTTTTCAAGAGTGTGTATGATAAAAAATACGTGTAGTTTTGAAAATTATTTATTTTAAGAAGTAATTTTCAAAATAAATGCAAAAGTGATAAACGGTTTGTCTTTGTCTTTGAACAAATTGTTCAACCTTTTTTTTGACGTTTATAATAATTTCATTCAAATATATTAGAAATATTGATCAATTATGATCGATAATTAAAAAAAATTAAAAAAAATCCAAAGAACGTATAAGATTAATCAACATAGATTATACATATCACAAAGTAACACTACCAAACAGGAACTCTTTTTCGGCGGATAAATCCGCCGGAAGTAGGCTTTTCCGGCGGATTTCTGGTGGATTTCCGGCGGATTTGTCTGCCGGAAAAGAGGGCGCCGGTGATTCGTTTTCCGTCGAGTTTTCTGGGGAGTGCTTTATTTTTCTGGCAGATTTTTGCCGCCGGAAACCTTTCACCAGCTTAATTAAGAAAATTTGATTTACTTAATAAAAAATTTAAGAAATTTTTTTAATGAAAATTTAATTTACCGACAGATATTTCCGCCAGATTTATTTTCTCGCAGAAAATTTATTTTAATAAAATAAAATTTTCAAATAACTTTTTTAATATTACCAGCGGATATTTTGGTCGGAAATCCACAGATAATATTATTTATTTTTTTAAATATTTATTTAAAGATTTATTTATTTTTTAAATATTATTATAAATTATCAAAATTTCCGACGGATATATCCGTCGGAATAAAAATTTATTATAAGAAATTTATTTTTTATTTATTGTTTCAATAAATATTTAAAACCTGTAAATCTGTAAAAATATGGATAAAACTAAAAAAATAAAATACAACCAAATATCATACATTAAACTAAACAATTGTTACAGACAAACAATATACAATTTAAAGTATCACACAATGTTACCAACAAACTAAATTGTTCCAAATAAACAAACGATATTCATTTATTAGATGGCGGTGTGAATTGTTGTGATTGACGAAGTTCGTTAAACATAGCAGCCATATCATTAATTTGTAACTGAAGTTGCTCCTCCACCATCCGTCGGCGCTGATTTTCTTCTTGTAAATCCAGAACTTTGGAAGTTAAGGCTTCAATTTTTTATAAAATAAATAAAACGTTATAATATTTAATATGAATTATAAACTAAGTCGATAAACATCATCAAAGAAAAAGAGACACATACGTGCTTATCTGAAAACGATGAACCACCTTCCGTGTAGTTCCCGGTTAAGACACAATTGAGATATTGGTTGTACCCAAACCCAAATAAACGRCCTTTCTTGCTTCCCCCAACCACTTACTCCCACAACTCTTTATCAACTAAGGGATAGGTGGAGGGATCATCGCCGTATCTTTGGCTGAGACCAGTTGAATAGTCATCCAATATATGGTTTGAAAAAAATTGCAAGTCAATTTTGACAGCATAACGGCTGTAAATGAGATGTTTCCAAAACAATCTTAATGTTTGCCCAACAAATGACAACCTAAACTAAATAATGACATATACGTAATTTCTAACTTAAACAATCCTAATGTTTGTCCAATAAATGGCAACCCAAACTAAATAATGATATATATATACACGCAATTATTAACTTAAACAATTATAATGTTTGCCCAACAAATGTTAACCCAAACTAAATAATGATATATACGCAATTTCTAATTTACACAATCCTAATGTTTGCCCAACAAATGACAACCCAAACTAAATAATGATATATATATACATACGTAATTTCTAACTTAAAAAATTATAATGTTTGCCCAACAAATGGCAACCCAATTATAATAGATAGATATACTTACCATGACTTGGCTACACTTAGTGGTCACGTACCCCCCCCCCCGAATCCGTAGATGCGGCATCTACACTCGACCTCTTCTTGTATGTGTAATCGAACAATTCCACAATGGTCGGGGGCACACCATCTTTTGCTCGTGTCTACAAAGGTCAAATAATACAAACATGTGTTAATTATAACATATTAAAAATCAAGCTACTAAATTAATCGGTTTTAACTTAAACCAGACGAGCACCATGCTCCAAAAATGATATCGATCCACCGGTGTGTAGCGCAACTTGGCTATCACGGTTCTCACACGCCACACCGGAAACAGTTTTCCAATTTTCATTGTTTCAACGAACGACCATCTGGATCCACATATTTGAAGATATTCAGCTGGGGGGAAAATTCTTCAACACACTCATATCCCGGTGAGGGTCCGTTTCATCGTAGTGAGGATACCCATTCATCTTTGTTTTTTCCCCAGCTTTCTTCCTCGCGGCACTTATGTTGTCATTATATGGCTTGGCGGACTTTCTCTCCCATGTCTCCAGGATCTGGGTGTCCAAAGCCGGATCCCAAGTGTAAGTGTAATATCCTTGTACGTGAAAGTTTAGGCGATTCTTAGGTTCAAAACAATACATAAAATATAATAAGTTGAATATATAACACAAACCTGGAACCGCTCCCACATTCGGCGTCTCACGTCCTTTGTGATTTTTTCCCAACTGATCCATAGGCCGTCAAACAGCTCTCGGTTGATCTTGATGATCTGACGGATCACTTTGGTGTCACTGAAACTATATAATTACGAATTGAATTAGCATCAATACAAAAAATATATATTTATCAATTAAAAGATGTAATTGTATTTACTCTTTGGTGCGAATGCCAATAACGGTCCGCTATTGTGGAAGCGGCTCCGGAGCAGCACTATCTTGACCAGACTCAATCTCCTCCGGGTGTGCCGAAGCAGTACTAGATCCTCTACCCGTACCATGGGTAGGTGTACTACCACTAGCTCGACCGGTAATCCGAGTGCGCGACATTATCGATTTTCTACAAAGAAACGTTAGAAAACATACAACAATAATTCAAGTATACAGTAAATATTCCACACAATTGAAGAGATTGAACAATGGTTTACTAATTAAGATTTAAAAATGGAAATAATAAAAATTTAAAACAACTACACAAAGTTTATTAAGACTAAAATTTACAAATGAAGCCTAATCATCTGATGAGTGATCAGACAAGTCAAGTTCTGTTGGGTTACGGGATCTCAAGCACAGCGGAAAATAAAACCGTAACCCTCCAAGGACCCATACGAACTGGAATAAATCGGGTGTTTTGAAATTATACCTCACAGTTAGCGAAACTTTGAATCACAACAACAAACAAAGCTTGATGCCTCCACGGTATCCACGCGAACAATCCGAATCCTTTG
>NC_037532.1:18779410-18801167 GCF_001531365.2 Cynara cardunculus var. scolymus
GTGATACAACAAATTATCGGTTTGTAGTCAATTTTAGTTTATATATTTAATTCTTTTGTCCTTGATGTCCAGATTGAACACGAGACATTGAATGTGTCATTCTCGTTATGTCCAATCTCTAGTTTCTTGATTCCTTAACATACTAATAAAAAATAGATAATGATATCTCATATCAATTATCTAAGCATGCATGCATTTCTTTAGTATATATTTATCAAGGGGCCCAGAGACATCACTCTCGTCATAAGGGAGGGACAAATCCTATCTCGATACATGCTAATTCTATCATATTATATGCAACATACCCAACTATCATTCTGTCACCCAGTTACGGAATGATTAGAATAAATGTCAAAATACRTTAYTYASACATAACAAACTCCATGTTCTCAAGTCAAAGAATTACATGTACATTGACCATATGAGAAACACTTATGACACTCACATGACATCCAATGAAGTGTTCTCATAACAAGTCACGTCCAATACACAAAGTCTCCATTTTGTACCCATATGCAGATTCAATATCTCTATATGAATCCCTACATATGCTAGTCATTATCATATTACTTCAACCCTAAACCCGAAATAATATTTAACTAGAGACATTTAGAATACATTATTCTAAGGTTATTTATTTTGAATATTAAAACACAGAATATAATATAGACATAATAAAATGGGCAATGTCTTTATATTTATGAATTTCATGAAACAAAACTCAAAGTTACAATCATCATATGATTGGTTTTTGGGCATTCACTAACAAGTTCTTCGTCCTCAGAGTCACTATCCGAGTATTGGAACTTTTCTTCTTCGTCACTACTCTCATCAACATGCCAGTTGTCGCGACGATTGTTGGCAACTTCGATGTCGTCTTCCCCTATGACAAGATGGATTGGTCCTTGAACATATTCGTTTCTCTCATGTTGGGTTATTCGTTCATTTTCTTGGAAAACCGGTTCATCGTCTATATCTTCATCTGACCGGACTTTAGGGGTACTCGATGCTAAGTCATAGACCCCTCTTGGCTTTGTTTTCACCACATACCACCAATCTTTTAATAAATTCGATGGATATGGTACATAATAGACTTGTTCAGCTTGTGATGCTAGGATGAACGGGTCGTCTGAACGAAGTCTTGATCTATGTTTGACGTCCACAAGATTATGTTTTGGGTCAACTCGGACGCCGTTAACTGTATCAAACCATGTGCATCTGAATAGTGAGACAACACAGCGACCGAGCTCATACTCATGATAATATATATCGAAGATTCATCCAACAATCCATAGTAGTCGGCCTCGGAATTTGAGTAACAAGACCCTCTCACGCATACTCCACTATTATGTGTGGTGCGATTTCTACCATGAGTTAGCGTGTGGAACTTGTAACCATTTACGAATAACTCCGGGTGTCTCCAAACCGTACGTAACGGTTTGTATGCCAAAATCCTAACAAGTTCTGAAGCAGGGTYTGACCGAGACATAACCTACAATCATGTCATTTGTAATATTTTATTAAGTACATATAAATAATGATGAATTAAAGTTTATACGTATACACTTACGTGGGTATGAAACCATCCAGCAAAGTAATCGCCCGTATGTTTTGTCGAGACCCACATCATCAATATATGGCTCTCTATTTAGGACCTTCGTATTGAAGATATCTATGAACGAAAAAAGTTCTTCACAATTCAGTAAAATGTAGGTGTGAGCTTTGTGCATATCTTCATCCGATAGATTAACATGCATTTTGCCTTTATTAAATAATAATCGACACGGGGTTTTAAATATATTTAACCGTCGGTCTGAAGGAGAACAATCGGGGGCAAAAAATTTCAAGGCTCACGGTTCAGACGTGTCTCTACCGTTGTTCTAAACTACAGCGAGCAGTAGGTAGATAGTTCATTAACCAAATATGCTTCTACAATTGACTCTTCTACCCTTGATCTGTTTATCACTATCCTTTTCAACGACCCTAGACGTCTCTCATAGAGATACATCCATCGATATTGAACCGGACCTCCAACTATTGMCTCACGTGCCAAATGTACCACAAGATGTTCCACGGAATCAAAGAATCCCGGTGGGAAGACTCTTTCCAACTTGCAGATAGTTTCCACTATACTTGTCTGCAATTGAAGCAAGTCGTCAATGTGTAACACCTTTGAGCATATTGCATGAAAGAATGTGCACAACTCAGTGATAGCATCCCATATTGGAGCCGGTACCATCCCTTTTATAGAAAGAGGTAGCAGTCTTTGCATGAACACATGACAATCATGACTTTTGAAGCCATAAAAACTACCATCTCGATGTTTACTAATGCACCTAAGTTAGAAGGCAATAAGCATGTCATCTACATAAAGAAGAAGATAACTGAAAATACCACCGCTTTGTCTATGATAAACACAATTGTCTTTTTCGCTTCGCTCAAATACCAAAGCGAACATAGAAAATCAAACTTCTTATAGCATTGACGAGGTGATTGTTTAAGTCCATAGAGGGACTTCTTGAGTTCACATCTATAATCTGGCTTGCCTCCGAGATGAATCCTTCGGGTTGCTTCATGTAAATAGTTTCCTCCAAATCTCCATGTAAGAAAGCGGTCTTCACATTTAACTGTTCTAGCTCCACATTATGCATAGCAACGATTATGAAAAGAACAAGAATAGATGTATGACATACAACGGGAGAAAAAATATCGTCATACTCGATAAGTTTCCATTGAGCTAAGCCTTTAGCAATGAGACAAGCTTGTACTGATTGTCATTTTTAATTTTGGAAAAGCTACTTACAACCAACAACACAGTTACCCTTTGGTAATGGACACAAGTCCCAAGTCTTATTCTTCGAGAGAGCTTACATCTCTTCTTGCATGGCTCCAAGCCATTTAGAACTATGGGTCGATGTCAACGCCTCTTTTATATCAAATGGATCCTCTTGCCCTACATGCAGAGAAAACCCCATCTGATCTATAAAACTCATGTTAGCAAATTTCCAATCTCCATCTGTTAGGTAGATGAATAGTTCTATGACTATGCCTAGTAGGTGCGATAACTGGGATTGTATCACATTCATCTCCACTATTATTTAGAATCTCTTCTTTAGAATCACTAGTAGAAGTCGCTGGTGGAATGACTTCTTCAACATTATTAGGTGATCATGAACTAATATCAAGAGAAAATGAACTGGAATATAAGGACTATCTACTATCTCCACATCATCGACAATAGAAGCAATAGCACTAATGATTTCTGAATCTTGAGAAGATTAAGGATCACGTGACTTCAACAGGATTGATTCATCAAATATGATGTGACGAGAATGAATCATTTTACTAGTCAAGGGGTTCTAGATTCGGTAACCCTTGATACCATCTATTTAGTCGAGCAAAGATCCTTTGGTGACTCTAGGATCCAGTTTGTCCCTGGCCTGAAATATGAACATAAACGGGACATTCATTTTCATTTGGTGAAATCCAATACAAGAATGAAAGAAACAATATTTTTAACCAAATACACTTATGTATTTTAAACAGATGTTTCTTTTACCTCAAGAAATCTTTTCAGAGTATTTCCCTCGGTAGCCAAACAAGGTAACATGTTAATAATGTGTATCGCGGTGTGAAGTGCTGTTAGACCCCATCACTTTTATTGTAAAAGTAATGAAAAACATACAAGTGTGGAAGTATAGAAGGCCGATGGAAGAAAAGCAAAAAGAAATCCTAAGGGTCCAGGCCAACCAAAGATGCAATGAAGGTCCATAGGTGCGATGAATAATGCATCTCCATAACCCCTCTGGTCTCTAACACTTAGAAGATTCAACACTTGTTAAACAAGAGATATTCATTCAAGAAGACTCATAACGACTCATGGTTGAACACGCCTCCTAGAAGACAGCTAGAGATGACAAATCGACAGCTGGATTTCCATTGCTTCATATAGATTGATATTATTTCCATAATTCTAGAATGATATCTTTTCTTAGAATATTTTCTAGATATCTTTCCTAGATAGTTTTCTCCTAAAATAGATTACTAGTATAAATAGCTTTTATATTTCTTGTAATCGTTTACGCTTCCAATTCATTAAAATCAATAATAGTAAATCATTTGACGCAACATTATTTTTTGAATATTCTTGAGTTGTTCTTCACTGTTATCCATCCATACGACAGATTTAGGTTCTTCATAACTTGAATCTTCGTGTTATTGAGAGATCTGGGATCAACAATTCGTATCAGAGCAAATTGATCGATTTTCAATCAAAACGATCAATTTGAATCTGAATATTCAAAAATCTCTCAATTTTCTCCATTCATAAAATCGTGTTCTTCTCTTCCAAAACATTTTAAATGGCCAACTGGAATTATCCTTATAGTGTGGGTTTCCTCACTAAACCTCCAACTCTTCAACGCGAAGAGTATCCACAATGGAGGATTCGCATGGTGAACTTCCTGGAGGGGTTGGACAGAAATCTCCTCAGATCTGTTACGGAAGGCCCATATGTTTCTCAAACTCTTGTTCCAAGAGTTCCTGGAACAAGTACTACTGTAAAAGTTGATGCCTACTACATGGTAAAAGACGAAAATAACTGGGATGAAGATGATATCAAGCGAGTAGAGGCAGACAGGAAGGCTAAGAGGCTGATTATCATGGCCATTCCAAAATACATATTTGAATCTCTCAATGCTTGTACAACAGCAAAGGAGATATGGGATGAACTGGCTAGTCAACAGGAGAGAGGCGCTAAGACTAAAAAGAACCGTAGGGCGCAATGCTTAAACGAATACACTAACTTCAAGGCACTGCCTGATGAACCGATTCAAAAGACATATGATCGTTTCAACACATTGATTAATCAATGTCGTAGAAATGACATTGCTAGGACCAAAAAGGAAAACAACGTCCTTTCCCTCAAAAGTCTCGGTGATGAGTGGACTCAACTGTCGATGTCCCTCCAAGCAAATCAGGACTTAGACAGTTGGTCACTTCATGACGTCTATGGAACTCTTGCTGCTCAAGAAAAGGGTATTTTGAAGAGGAAGGTGCCATCGGTGGATCCCTCGCCCTAGCCGTAGAAGAGAAAGAGGTTACAAGGAGCTCTTCCAAAGATCACAAGAAAAAGAGCAAGAAGACATTGGTCGTTGAGTCAAAATCCGAAGAAGAAGCATATCACTTTAATGATGATCTCAAGGCTTTTGCCAAATCTCTGGCCTTGATAACCAAGCAGTTCCAGAAAAAGTTTGTCAAGAAGCCCTATGAAAGAGATAGCCGAAGAGACTCCAGGAAAGAAAGATATCAGCCATCCTATGAATAGAAGTCTCTGAAATTTCATCAGAAAGATGAATGAAGAGAAGGAAGAGAAGACAGAGAAGAAAGAAGAGACGACAGAAGAGAAAGAGACGGAAGGAAAGATGGTCTTCGCTGCTACCGGTGTGGGAAGATAGGCCATTTTTCCAAAGAGTGCAAAGGACAACTGGTCAAAGATGCAGGCTACTACAAGAATAAGTACAAGTACAATCCTAAAGAGTGAAGCTTGATGGCTGAGAAAGAAAACTGGGTGTTCGATTCTTCATCTGATGAAGAAGACAAGGCACTCTTCTGCCGTATGGCCAAGTCCAATGCATAACCCACTTCCGACTCCGATGACCAGGTATGTGATTCTTTCCTCGATGAAACCAAATATGCTCCATCAGAGTTAGAGTTAAGGGTCATTAAACTTTCAGAAGATTTTCTCAAAGTAAAAGAAAAACTAAACTTTGAAAAATCTGAAAGACTAAAAGCTGAAAAAGAAGTTAGTTTATACAAAAGAGAGACTGATCTTCTTACTGAAGAACAGGCTGAACTGGTTAAGGAAAAAAATCGCATTGCATCACTGAAAAAATCAGAGAAAGAAATACTTATGGATCTGAATAGGAGAATAACTAAAGATTTAGAGAAGAAGGTAAAATCCTTGAAAGAATTTAAGGCAGAAAGACAAAAATCAGTGGCTCTTAAAGATTTCTTCCAAAAAGAAAGGGAAATTCTTCATCAGAAACTTCAAACCAATAAACTCTTGATGAAGAAATACAAAGATGCCTAAGATGTTTATGAAAAATTAAATGAACAAAAGGATTTCCAAGGAATCAGATTTAATGATCTTGACTCTTTCATCGAGACCAAGAAATCCACCATTGAATTCACTTTTAAACTTAGATGTGTTCAAAAACCCGACTTTTATCCAAAACCCAAAGCTAATTTCAAAAGGGTGAAAGTCGATGGAAAAATCATTCTCTTGAGGCAAAATTTTGAGAATGTGGTTTATGAGAGTAACACAAGTAAGAACTCTAATGAAAAAATGATGCCTCAAAACCAGAGACCGATGGAAACCCTATGGTTAAACCAGAGCCTCTGGTTATCAATTCCACAAGTTCATCAGCGAGTGCTATCGATGGAACAAAAACTCTTAGTAAGGAACCATCATCTGATGGATCGATGTATAATTCAAGTAACCTTGAAAATTCATTTGAAAAATCAGAAGCAATGATACTCCCAAAAGACACTTCTGAACCTTCAACCTCAGAACCCATCTCTTCCATAAACATCCATGAAAACTTTGACTTTGAGAAATCTGCAAGATACTTTCTTGATTCTGACTCTAAAGAAGAAATGATCCGTGAATCACCAGAGATCATTGTGGATAAGAAACCTCAAACTTCAAAAACCCCAATGAAATCTGAAATTCCAGAAGATATGAATTCTTAAGACAAAGAAAAAGGAAAGCTGAAAAATGTTAAGTCTGCCAAAGAAACTTCACAAGGCTTGAACCTTCAATCTAAATTTATAAAGTTTACTCGTGAACAGAAACAGATGTGGCCTGCTTCTGAAAATTCTAACCTGCATTTTTTTTCTCCTTCAACTAAAGGAAAGAAGCCTCTCCTCAGGAAAGAAGTAAAACCCACGCCTGCCCCTTCAAATAAAAAGTCTGCACTAGATAGGAAGTTTGTAAAAACAACCAATGCTAGGACAGAATCTTCACCTTCTGCTTTTGCTTCTTTTTCATCGAATAAAAAGAAATTAGTTAAACACTTTTGTTCAAAAACTCCTAATTGTCAGTGTTTAACTCTTTTGCAAAACCTGAGGAATCACATGTTAAACTATCGATGCATATTTTCTGAGCATGTTTATTGATATAAAAATGTTAAGCCTCATGAAAATATGAAAAAGCCCAAGCCTGCAAAGGCCAAGGGCAATGAAAATAAACCCAAGCCTACAAAGGTTAAGGGTAATGGAAATCAACCCAATTTCAAGAGGGCTGATGAAAAGAAGGATGTCAAATCCCCGGCTAACAAACGTGGGCCCATTATGAAATGGGTACATAAAACCCCTTAATTTGTCTTGCAAGACCAGCATGTGCAACCATGGTATATGGATTCAGGTTGCTCCAAGCACATGACTGGTGATAAAGTCAGCTGTCCTCCTTCATCGAAAAATCTGGAGGCTCTGTTACTTTTGGAGACAACAGCAAGGGAACTATCAAGGGATATGGCACTCTCATCAAGGGAAACATCTCAATCGCTAAAGTGGCTTACGTTTAAGGCTTGAAGCATAATCTACTAAGTATAAGTCAATTCTGCGACAAGGGACTTGAAGTAAGATTTCGCAAAGGCTTTTGCATCATCGAAACAAAGCCCGGCCAAACCATCATCAAGGCGTAGAGAGAAGGAAATCTCTATCTTCTGGATTTTCAATCTTGTGTGGGTCAAGACACCCTCTGCCTTGTCTCCCATAGGAGTGATGAAAATTGGCTATGGTATCAAAAAATTTCACATCTAAACTTTGATGTCCTGAAGAAGTTAGCCAAACAGAAGTTGGTCAAGGGGATTCCTGATCTCAACTTCGAAAAAGACCACCTCTGCTCAGCCCGTGAGATGGGGAAGCTAAAATGGGCTTCTCACAAGACCAAGTCAGAAACCTCCTACTCCAAGCCCTTGGACATGATTCATATCGACCTCTGTGGGCCAATTTCCACACAAAGCCTCTCGGGAAAGAAGTACATCCTCATACTTGTTGATTATTACTCAAGATACACATGGGTTGAATTTGTCAAGAAGAAATCAGATGTTCCTGACCTCCTCATTACGGTGATGAAAAGGCTCCAAGTCCTTCTACAACGTAAACTCATCAAAGTTAGAAGTGACAATGGAACAGAATTCAAGAATACCAAGGGCCATGCTTAGTGTCAAGGGCCCTTGTCAAGGGCCATGCTTAGTGTCATTCCTGACACCTCTGCTTGCCGTAGGACTTATGTGAGCTCTCTGCTAGCACAACAACCGAGGCGAGCTACCCCAGAGCACATAGAGCCCTTCCCTGACACAAGCGAGGGATCACAAGAGGAGTCATCTTCATCGGATGATGAAAATGATGATGATGACACTCCTCCCACCTCCCTCGGCCCTATACACACTTCAATTCCATCACCCCAACCCCGGGCAAGCACATCTTCTAACCCTGGCGACCAAGGCCAAAGGGGTATTGAACAAGGACCACTCAGTCCAATCCTAACCCAACCAAGCTATCCAGAGGCCATTCTTCGGACCTCTAAAAATGAAACGGTCGAGATACCCCACCATCCATCACCTCTCTCCCAATAGGGGGTGATGAAGACATAAGAGCCACTTCTCCTCATGGCTTGCCACTTCCCTCACATACAGAACCATTCGTTGCTTCTGACTTTGCTGAACCCATCTATCGTTCAGAGCGGTCATCCCTTCGAGCACAAACCCCGTTGATTTTTGGTCTAGTGACGGGAAAACACATATACTTCCCTTCATCGGACTTTGAATCCGATGAGGAAGAGGTGCATGCAGCAACATCACGAGGTAGTTCCTCTCTTGAGGGATACCAAGGATGTGATGGAATTCCTCCCATGCCTCCCTCTCCACAAGGCATCAATGGAGGCGCCTCTGGAACTGAGACCCCACCTATAACATCCGTTGTTGTAGGGGTTACCCCCTTAGCAGAATTAGTCACAAAGGCTAAGTTCCAAGCCTTTACTGACTCGATTCAGCGGTCCTTGGATGACCTTAAACTCAACTTGGCAAGGGTTGCTGAATCCATCCCTACAATCGATCTTTCATCGATTCAACAATCACTTGCGTCCCTCGAAGCTCAATCAAGGGACAACACAACTAGACTTCAAATTTTCCAACAACTGGTGGTCCAACAGCATAACCACCTCACCAACATCTCGACCACCAGGTATGAATTCATCACCGCCACCCTAGCCACCCTCTTGGCCCAAATTACAGCGATTGATGAATCCATTGCCACCCTCACCACCCAAGTAAACAACCTCACCAATTCCATCGCCACCCTATCAACCACCATAATTGCCAATCTACCACAAACAGCCCCTCCTCTACCCCTCTGCAGCACCCTCATCCGATGAAGCCTTCAATACCTTTGCTGCAGAGATACGCACCCTGATATCTTCCATCATCATACCTCCACCCTCCTCAACCTCCACCACCACTCCTGCAGATGCGGTCACGAGAGCCGATCTCTATGCTCTGTCTAAGGCCTTAATCTTAAGCTTCAATGCGATAAGTGCCAAATTCTCCTCCAGAATCACGGAGCCCGCCAAGACCCTCACCAAAAGCCTTGATATACAATAGGCACACACCAACTCCCTCCTCCAATCGATAGAGGACACACGAAGAAGAAGGGCGCTAAGGAAGTATCCTGCTTCCTTCAGAATAACGAAGAAGAGGAGCAAAGCCTCTTGCTCCACCAGCAGGCCCCTTAAGAGGCCGAGACATGATGACCCAGACCAGGATGATCATGGTCTTGGTCCTCATGAAGGGGAGAACCCGTCCAGTGCACCAATGGAGACTGCAGCACCACCACCACCACATGATCAACCAACCAGCCAACCCAAGGAACCGAAGCAAGGGAACCAGAGGCTCAATCCTCTGATGATGTACATAATGTACATATTCCCTCTGCTTGCACCCAAAACCCACCTCCAACAGCCAATGAGTTTTCACCAATTCTGGTGAGTTCTTCATTCTCTGACCATCCACCATCTCCCCAACCAGAAAACAACCTTACCTTTTACCCGATCACCAATACCACCTCCATCACCCACTCAATCAGAACCCTCCACCTCTCAACCAAAACAACCAAAAACCTCACCCCAACCAGAAACCTCTACCATACAACCAGAACTTACCCTTTCCCAACAAAACCCACTCTTACTCAAACAGAACCACCCATCACCCAAACATAACCATCCAACACCCAAACACAACTACCCATCACCCAACCTACCATCACCCAAACACAACCACCCATCACCCAACCTACCCTTACCCAAACACAACCACCCATCACCCAACCTACNACCCAAACACAACCACCCATCACCCAACCTACCCTTACCCAAACACAACCACCCATCACCCAACCTACGCAGAAGGTTCCTACAGACATCCCATCTTCATCAAGGCAAGCTCCAACAATGGACAGAGTGGAAGAAATTGTCGCTCAGATGGATACGCTAAGGAGACGTCCGCTGATGCCACCAAGGGAACCTGTTATGATGGAGAATATCCATCAATATCTCTACCATGATCGTGATGAACAACTAGTTCTCAATCCTCCCAACCTTTCACCCGAGTCAATGGACCTGCTTCATCACAAATTTGTGAGACAAATGACCTCTCCACCATAAGTCATCTTCTCCAACGATGGAATTAAGACGGTCTGTGACATCAAGCTTCGAACTTTCGTGAACAAAGCCATCAAATACATCAAGTACCTCATGGAACATGCACATGAGATGATCAGCGTGTTCAACGATAATGATCTTATAAATCTTAATCCATGGGACTTGATCGATTTGTATGGCTACACAACTCAGAGGCATGATCAAGGGATAAGGTACGGGATGGCCAATAGAGCGATTATAGAGACGATGGGGACCGTGGTGAAGTTCAGAGCTAAGAATGACTTCCATATAGCTCTTGAACTAGGCATCGAGAGACTATCCTGAACACCTCCTAATGAAAACTTTCCAGGATTATAGGAGACGCGCTTTACATCAGTCCTAACTCAACCAGAACTTGGCTTGGTCTTCAAGAACGAGTATGGAATCAAAAAGTACTTTAGACTAACTAAGGCCTTCAAGTATTCAACCGATACACTTGAATGGTTTCAGAAGGTCATTCGAGAGAGACTGGGCAGAGCACACGTGCCGATGAAGGAGGGACAAGAACTAATTCATGGGATCTCCACAGTCATTCGTTTTAGAGGACTGATGATGCATTTTTGGAAGATCTATAGTGGAGACCATAATTAATGTAAACACTCTATCCTTTTTTTTACTTCCACATTGTAAGTAACCATCCAACTTTTCGACCAATGATTGTTTTTGGCAAAAGGATGTTTCTATTAGACTACTCTCTGTTCCTTATAATTCTTTCATGTTTCATAGACTAGTCATTGTTTTTTTTCATTACTAAGGGGGAGATTGTTAGACCCCATCACTCTTATTGTAAAAGCAATGAAAAACATACAAGTGTGGAAGTGCAGAGGGCCGATGGAAGAAAAGCATAAAGAAATCCTAAGTGTCCAGGCCAACTAGAGATGCAATGAAGGTCCATAGGTGCGATGAACAGTGCATCTCCATAACCCTTCTGGTCTCTAACACTTAGAGGATTCAACACTTGTTCAACCAGAGATATTCATTCAAGAAGACTCATGGTTGAACACGCCACCTAGAAGACAGCTGGAGATGACAAATCGACAGCTGGATTTTCGTTGCTTCATATAGATTGATATTATTTCCATAATTCTAGACTAATATCTTTTCTTAGAATATTTTCTAGATATCTTCTCTAGATAGTTTTCTCCTAAAATAGATTACTAGTATAAATAGCTTTTATATTTCTTGTAATCGTTTATGCTTCCAATTCATTAAAATCAATAATAGTGAATCATTTGATGCTTCATTATTCTTTGAATATTCTTGAGTTGTTCTTCACTATTATCCATCCATACGACAGATTTAGGTTCTTCATAACTTTAATCTTCGTGTTATTGAGAGATCTGGGATCAACAAGTGCTTCGGCCCATAACGATTTGTGGAATCCCGATGTAGACAACATATATCAGACCTTTTCTAGCAAAATCCTGTTCATCTACTCGGCAAACCCTAGCCTAAAGTTCGCCCGGTGTTGTGTAGTAATGGTGGATGCCTGTATGTTAACAAAAGTCTTTGAAGTTACCACTAGTAAATTCTCCACTGTTTTCAGATCTAAGCACTTTCAACTTCTTTCTAGTCTCAAATTCTACTCATGCTAATCAAGGCTTGAATGTATTAAAGATATCTGACTTTAACTTTAACACATACATTCAAAGCTTATTTGAGAAATCATCAATAAATGAAACAAAATATTTACCTCCACTAAGGGACAGAGTATTGGATGGTCGCCAGAAGTCTGTATGAACTTAATCGAGGACTCCTTTAGTGTTTTTTTCCCAACACCAAAAATAACATGTGTATGCTTTCGTTTGACACATCCTAAACAAAAATTCAAGCTGGCAAGTACATCGAATTTGATAAGCTTTCGCTTGCACAAAATCTCCAAATTCTTCTCGGATGCGTCCCCAAGCAAAGATGCCATAAGCGAGTAACATCGGGATTTTGTGAACTAGCGGCCACAAAAGATTCAGAAGAAATAGTCTCTCCAATCAAATGAAAAAGATTATTTTCTACCTATTCGCCTTTCTTTACAATAAAAGTCCCCCAGGAGACGTGCAAACTTCCATCTTGCAACCCAATTTGAATAGTTGTCCAATAGAGATCACGGAATGAGTCATTGATGGAATAAATTTGACATTGTTCAATGTACGAATACACCCATCGAATAACCTGATATGCATAGTACGAACCCTTAGTAACACACAAAGTATTGTTTCCCATATAAATATTGTTACCTTTCAACTTTTTCAAAGGTAGAGAAACAATCTTGCAATGGTGTCATATGGAAAGATGCATTGGTATCTAACACCCATCGTCTATCACCTTATGGTGGTATTACTATGGTAAAGAAGCCATCTTTCTTCGCTTCGGTTGAAAAAACTGATAATTTGGAGTTGTCTTTGTCTTTGCTTTTAAGACTCGAACAATTTTTTACTCAATGATCTGGCTTGTGGCCATAATTAAAATTTCCATGTGTCTTTGATTTTCCCCATGAACCAATCTGGCGGGGCTGAGAGAACCCACGGTTTCTTCCTCTTGAAGACTATTGGTCGTATCGACCTTTTTCAGCAAATTGGCCTAGACTGTGATTGTTCTCCCTTGGATTGTTACTGATTCTGATTTAAATTATTTGATCTTCAAAAATCATTCATGTTTCCAAATCAGGCAAAGAAAGAGTTGCTCTTTCATAAATAAAACTGTTAGTGAATTGAGAATATTTCTCAGGAAGGTAATAGAACATGATCATAGAAAGTTCTTTTTCGTCTTTAGCAGGAAGCGCATTTATTGACTTCAACTTCACCATTATATCTTCGAATTCTGTCATATGAGTTTTAATTGTTGTGCCTTCCTTCTTTTGAAAAAAGGACACGACCGCATCAATAACTATCTGTTGGTCAAAGTTTTCTTGAGATATAAATTCTCAAGCTTGCTACAAATACTTGCAACTGTCTTTTCTGACACAATCTCGGATATAAAATTTTCTCCCATGGCCATATGGAAAGTAGTAACTTCCCATACTTCCATTTTTCCTAGCCTTAAGGTCAGACATATTAGGGTCGAACTCATCTATAGCAAATACTACTAGATGAAATCCATTCTTTCTAAGTGTAGCAGATGTTGTGAACTTCTATTTACCAAAGTCACCGTTCCCATTCCAAATCTATTTATGAAATCCCAGCCTAAATATATTAAACATACCTTTTTGGTATGTTATTTGGGTTTGGTTTGAGGGATCGGCACCAAATGGGTTTTCTATTGATCTAGATGTTACACAATGACTTTATAGAAAATAAACAACCCCACAAAATAGATGATAACAATATATGTTAGAATCTATGGGAATGACAAATTCACAAAATATCTACACGAGAATTTAACGTGGTTCCACTATCAGTGTGATAATGTACATCCACCAAAGATAGAAAGAGAGCAAGAGTATTATTGCCACCAAGGAGATTACAAAGTGCTTGTACAACGATCTTAAGATCCACAATCAACTAGCAAGTCTTCTAGAATACTAAGAATTTAAAGAACACTTTCACATCTCACATATATTATATGTATATCAAAAAGATACTAGCTAGTGAGAGTGTTATAGTGTTATCTAGAGGAAGAAAAGAAACCGATGGATGTCTTCAAGTTGGAGGCCAAATGTGGTATGTACATACCAACAAAGACTAGGCACCAAGCTTGGTGGAACAGTCACCTAGTTTCGATGAGTAAGAAACAAGCTTAGTGGAGGGGTAGTGGCCAAGCTTCATGGAGTAGGGACCAAGGCTCGGGGAGTAGTGAGCAAGTTTTAAATTTTACTGGTTTTGTCATCAAATACAGAATAAATACAAGTAATATATTTATATTACAAAAACCTTGGGTGACCGTTGATATTGTTGATACACAATAGACGTCAATCAAGGACGACATCCTTAATAACAATGAATACAATTACAAATCGTGGATAAATACAATGTGTCTTGCATTAACTTAAGACCTTCCAGTACGACTACCTTGTTACGGCTTCACTCCAGTCACTAGCCCTGCCTTCGGCATCCCCCTCCTTGCGGTTTAGTGACTTAAAGATTCCTTTGAATGTGCTTTAGAGTTGATTTTGAAGTTTCTTTTTTTGTATTCTTAGTGTTTTCATCGTTATGTGTCTTCAAATGCTATCGAGTCTATTTATAGGTGGCTTTGGTAAAGATTATCTTCAATTGTCATTATGATGTAACAATCATGTCTTGATGGAGTAATTGAATACTGGTTCTCGATTATACTGGGTGTATAAATAGAATGAATATTGGTCATAGATCTTCAAGACTTGGGATTAATGAAAAATATTACGGTTTTCGAAGATAATTATGTGTTGGTGTTAGTCGAGGATAAATAACTAAAATCCTGACTGTCCGTGATTGTCTATCACATATATTAGTGTTATTCGAATTAGTTAGACTTTTAGTCATTGTGATTGCCATTTTGTTACACTTTTGATCCTTCACACTAACTTTCATCAAAAAAATCCGGTAACTCAAGTACATTTTGTTCTTTTTATTATCTTTTTAGCTCTCTAGTAAGAACTTTAATAAACATATTATTACTTTATTATTTATTACTATTGTTTTTATTATTTTATTATATTAATATGTATACTTATATTTACACACATCATGATATAAACTCATCTTCACGACAACTCCCCACCCCTCCTTGTTTTCTAGCACCCATCTCCCTCTATGAAAGAAAGATCCAATAGAACACAAACCAAACTTGCTCCGACGATCTGGTTTGACTTGGTTCAATGTTTTTGATGCTCTAGTTTGACTTGGTTCATCACTTCTGGTGACCTAGTTCGAAGTTCTGAGATCTGGTTCAAACATGGTATGTATGTTTGTTTGTGTGAGTGGTGTAACTATAAATAAAAAACCAAAAAGGGGAGAAATGAAATATGAAGGTCAAGATCAGAGGCTACAGATTAGTTTTGTTTCTCGCCGATGATTATGGATCACCCTCTTTTTGTAAATCGAAACGAGTATTATAATTATTTTGGGATTTTGGTTTTTGATTTTCAGGTTAGGGTTTGAGTTGTATCGAGTTCATATGTTTGGATGTTTTTGTTTAATGATTGATTATATTTTGATTGTTATAGTAGGTAAATAATTATATCCAGTATTATTAGAGTTGTTTTATGCATCTTTTTTTTTGTTTCAGGCCATCATGGGAGGTGATGGTGGAGAAAGGTAGGCGTGCATTGATATGTTTCACATGTGCTTTAACCACGTGTAATTGGAAATTATTTAATTAAAAAAATAGAATAAAACGAAAAAATTGGTTAAAGGACAAAAATGCCCTCATGTGCTCCTCATATTAGGGGACTTAATTGTTGTAAACTAATGATTCTTAGTTAGAGGGACCAGAAGTTGAACAAAATGGCAACCACAATGATCAAAAGTGTAATCTATACTATATTATAATGTATTTGACAAAAACTAGAGACCAAAAGTGTAATTTACTGTCAGATAAAAGAAAAGGTATATAAAATAAAGAGTAAAGTACGATTTTCGTCTCTGTGGTTTGTCAAAGGAAGTGGTTTGCTCAAACTCATTATTGAGTAATTTAAACCAAACACATGTCCCCAAAAGTCAAATAGACCAAAATCAAGTCAATAAACTCCATACTTATTTGATTATACAATAAAAGTCATCATAAACCAAATAAGTTACAATACCTGACATTTATACAACTTATAAGCCAAAAGTTTGAAAATCATCCTTACAACTCAAAAGCCAGGCAAAAATCCTAAAATGAGTACTTATCTCAAATCTAAGCCAATAAGCTCTTCCATTTGTTTGACTAATCTAAAATAAGTCATTCTAAACTCCAAAATTCATTCAAAGAGTTTAATAAATCTCATGGCCCAAAATAACTCAAAACTCAACAAACTCTAATCATATGTAATTTCTAATGAATCATAAAATCAATATATCAATAATGTTTTAACATCAAATAATCCACATATGCACAATAAATCATGAAAATCTTCACATTTTATGATTTGATATCAAAATGTCCAAAATCCTCAAATATAAGCATTTCTCAAGATTTTATAAAATCAAATATACCAAAAACGAAATTTCACCAAACAACAACGCATTTGATAAATATTAAGAAAAACACTTAAAACTTTGAAATAGACATGTTTTGTATGTACAACGTGTTTTCACAAAGCAACTTGAACTCATATTGCTAGGTCAAGTTAAACCTAGTTTCCAAACTCAAAACTTTAGCTTCCAAAAGATGAAGATATGATATCAACATGCAAATCTCACTAAGGAAACTTCTTAAGACTATCAACCAAGCTTAGGAAGACACCAAATACAATCACAATATCAGATCCACAACAAACCTAAACAAAAACTCAAAATACCCAAAAATGCTTATGTTGATCCTCTCTCTCATTGATATGATGATAATTCATTTTACCTTATATGAAGTATTTATGTTTCTGTTTTCAGTTCCAGCGATCATCACTAAATTTGTTCAATGATCGCTGAAGAACTTGTAATGTAAATCCAATCAGTGACAATGATACTTCAAGAAGACAAAACTTACACCAAAGAACCTTCAGCGAAAGTCGAAGACTGAAACTGAAGATTAAAGACTAGCGAGTATGTGATCTGAAGCGGTATTCAGTGATCACAAACACATTATTTTCAAATTTAAAATATATATTGATAGAGAAGATCAATACAGATTTTACAAGTTGTTTGCGGAAAGATAAGGTAATAAAAACCTATCTAAACAATCTTTGGTTACACACAATGCTTTAGCAATTACAAGAAAAGAAGTTGCTAAAAGAAAGATCCTTTACTTAAGCTAGAAGATGCTTGAAGTAAGAATTAGGTTAGAGAGAGATGCGCGCTCTTTGCATGGAGAAGAAACACTTCTATTTATACCAGTGCATTAAATGTCCATTTAATGCAATATGGTAGGTTTAAAGTACGTGTCAAACCTTAAGAGGAAGGCTTGTCATTTGCTACAGTGAATAGTACAAAAGCACTATTCAAGAGCAGACATCCTTACCTAAAGTTGGTGGACAAAGAGTCGACTAGTCGGCTCCATACAGTACAACTTTTGTAAGGGTATGGGTTTTGTCCTTTGTGTGCATAAGGACAAGACAACAACAATCGTGCTAAGCAAGCTTCCTTTGATCGACGAATGCTGGAATGACTTGAAGGTCTCATCATCATTCGCTGAAGCTTGAGCAGTCTTCACACATATGTAGACAGACTTATAATCACTGAATACCGCTTCAGATCACGTACTCGCCGGTCTCTAATCTTCAGTTTCAGTCTTCGACGTTTGCTGAAAGTTCTTTGGTGTGAGTGTTGTCTTCTTGAAGTATTGTTGTCTCTGATAGATTTACAATGCAAGTTCTTCAACGATCACTGAACATACTCAGTGA
This sequence comes from Cynara cardunculus var. scolymus, assembly GCF_001531365.2. Classification (NCBI taxonomy): domain Eukaryota; kingdom Viridiplantae; phylum Streptophyta; class Magnoliopsida; order Asterales; family Asteraceae; genus Cynara; species Cynara cardunculus. Next base: position 18,797,620 of record NC_037532.1, read on the forward strand.
AGATCGCTGGAACTGAAAAATACAGAAACACAAATACAACGTGAAAGAGAAAAAGGATTATCATCAAATCACTGAGAGAGAGGATCAACAATCTCCCCTATTTGATGATAACAAGATAACATAAAGAAGGTTATCTTATCATATAATAGTAAGGAAAAGTTATATACAAAGTGTATATCCCTTTTTACTATTTTAGCATCTTTTTCAGTTTGGTCAGTCTCAACTTGAGAAGTTTTCTTAAGTTATATCTAAGAAAATTACAAGTATGGAAACTGAAAGCTTATTCACTGACTTATAGACTGTCAGTGAATGCGAAAAGTAACACTGGAACTCATAGACTTGTGTCCCTATTACTTTTTTCAGTGAGGTACATGAAATACTCATTTTATTAAACATAGGAAATATTACAAGTATTACAGTACATGTCCAGAACTTACAGAATTAAGTATAATCACTGAAAGGAGATATAGTACATGAAGTTACAAGGAAAAGTGGATTGTTGTAATAAAGAGAATCTTATTCTAGAACACTTAGATCTATGTAACCTGGTACATCTTCACCAAGGTTTCTTTGATGTAGGAATTCCCTTCGTATCTTCAGATCTACGACTTTTCTAGGCATGCTATCATCTCTCCAGAGCAAAAGATAAACCAAGTGATCCATTGGACATAGATGTAGCTCTGACATTATCTGAAATCTGACTTCACCTTCATAGTCAAGGAATATAACTCCTAACTCAGGTTTAAAATGCACAGAGTTGAGTGTATAGGGAACCTTATCTGGCAAGTTAAAATTCAGCATAGAAATGTCTGTACTCTTATGAACCTTCAGGATTTCATCTAAGGAGAACCTTGTTTCATGTTCGTTCCTTAGGTATGATCCTTCATAAGGATCATAGAGTTTTTGTTTCTTCTTCCCACCTTTCTTCAGAGTTAGCCGGTCAGGGACCTTGACATACCTGGACATCCTTTTGAAGAGCTCGTTGATGGTGTCATCGATAAGTGTCTTATGTTTGGACTTGGATTGCTGAATGGCTTGCTTGATCTCCATCCATTCGCTGTATCCATAGCGGCCAAGGTAGGAAGGGTACTCGGTAATGGCATCAAGATTGTCCCTGGTGATGAGCATTGAGACCAGTGTTCCACCGTCTTTAGAACGTCTGCTGATGCTGACGCTGATAATTGGGCGAGGACTGAGTCTATTTTCAATTTTGCTTCGCTCCATTGCTTGTCCTTATCATCCAGCTTCAGCTCCTTCTTGCGTTCAGCTCCTGCAATCGAAAGAAGTCTAGCTTGGGCTTGGACAAGATTCACCGTTTTCTTGGACATTTTCTTGGGAAGGACTTTAGCTGCTAGTGACTTGGCCAGCTTTAAGCTGTCTTCAGTCTGCTTCTTTTGAAGCTCTAGCTCTTCTTCAGCCCTTAATGCCTCGAGTCTTTCAGCTTCAGATAAGAAGTCAAACTCACCACCACTAGAGGTACAAAGAGGGATTTTTACTCTAGTCTGGTCGATTGACTCCTTCAACTGAGACATCTGCTGGTCTGTTGGAGCACAAAAGACGGGTTGATCAGATACCCGCTCCAGTCGATCGCAGGTTGTTGATGGGAAGTTGATATTCTGAAGTAATCACTACCTAAGAGGTAGAGTCTTCAAACAAGGTTTGTTGAGGGATTTTATAAAGTACCTTCAAATTACCTTCTTCAGCGACCACCTTGCCTTACGACTTAGGGGCCCTGGTTCCCTGATGGAGTCGATTCACCTTGCCTTTGCTCCCCCTGGGATGCAGAGTCCCCGAGAGCAACACCTTTGGTGATGGTTGATGGCTTCTGGAACTTGATGATAAAGTCATCTTCATCATGATCGTCGTCGCCACCATCTAGATCATCTCCGGTGTCTGGAATGACAGGTTCATCATCGTCTTCATCATCATCTTCATCTTCATCAACATCATCATCATCACCAGCAGCAGTGATGGTATGGGCATCATCCCTAGGGATGGCTTCGACATCCTCAGCTAGAGCAGCTTCGGTGGTCGTGATTACAGGAGCAGCAACTACTTCAGCTCCGAGAGCCTTAGCTTCAACTGCAACTGAAGCTGATACTGGACCAACAGCCTGGGAAGCTTGATATGATTCACCAGCATTGAACCTCATCTCCCCCTCTCTGGCTAAGGCTCGAGAGAATTGGCTAGAGAGTTCGTCCAAGCGCTGACGCTGGAGAACCATTGAATCATCCAGCCTTTGCAAAGCATTGGATAAAGTTGTCGTTGCCTCATGCGTCTCATGAAGCTGGGCGTAATCATCGGCAGAGAAAGAAGGTGCAATCACTGGAGCTGGTTGACGGACAACATCCAGGATTTGTTGAAGAAGACTAGTCTGCTGATCAGCTATTGCTTGAGCATCGTCAGCCCTGCTGTGAAAAACAGCAATGGCGTTGTTGTTGGCTTGAACAGCTTCTTGGAGAGTCTGCAGCTGACTCTGAACTTCTTGAACATCCGCCTGGAGGGCAAGGAAGTTCGCATCAAGATCGCCTTGGCGGGACATCTCTTGGTGAACTTCGTTGATCCTAGAGAGGACGGTATCAACGGCTGGAAGGAGAAACTTGATATCAGATGACATATCATAGTCATCATCAATTTCTTCATCTCCTCCATCATCTTTCTCTCTTTCTTCCTCTGTCACTTCTTGAAAAGGACCTACAAAAGAAGAAGTGTGAGCTGAAGGCTCAAGGTTAGAAGAAATGAATGGGTAGGAAGATGGAATACTTGAGGGGCCTTCAGTGATTTCAAAAGGATTGTCACTGGCAGGAGCAAAGATGTCCTCGAGAGGATGGACATCCGTACGCTGAGGAACATCGAGAAGAGCAGCCTCAGGTCCAGTGGTGTATGTCTCAGTATCAGGAAGGACAGTCCCTGATACATCATCGACATGTGTAAAGACCAAGGAGGGAGGAGAAGAGAAAATTGTTGAGAAGAGCCGTGGATGTTCAGCGGTGGCGGCGCTGATATCTACACTTTCAGTGATTTGGGYCACTGAAGTGATTGGTGAAGGTACCACTGATACGACAGTGATGGAAGAAATCACTGAAGAGCTGGAAGGGTTAATAGAAACTGTCTCGGGGGTAAGGCTAGTTTCAATAACTGAAGCCTTTTGAGAGGCCCCAGCTAGTGACGTGGTTGTCCCCTTTTTGGCTTTCTTGGCTCTCTGAGGAGAACCAAGACTTGGTTGAGAAGAACGCTTAGAAGGGGTTTTGGTGGCTTGGCTAGACGTGGGGGGGGGGGTACCCTTGTCATGGCCACCTGAGAGAAAAATGTAGTGATGGACACAATGAAAGAAAGTGCCACATCAATTTCCCTCAGCTTATGATCCAGAATCCTAGATCCAAGCCTAAAAGCTGGAAGGTTTCCTTCTTTGGGGTAAAGACTTTTGAAAATCTTGGTCAATACCATTGAGAGAAACCTGGTGTAAGGCACCACCTTTTCTCGCTAGCGCTTGTTCAGCTTAAGCACCAGGTCATCAAAAATGACCGCAACATAATTTATATTGCAAC
>NC_037532.1:18801267-18802925 GCF_001531365.2 Cynara cardunculus var. scolymus
TGTTTTCTTGAAATATCGTTGTCTCTGAATGAATTACAAAACGAGTTCTTCAGCGATCACTGAACAAGCTCAGTGTATTGATCGCTGGAACCGAAAGTACAGAAACACAAAAATACATCGAAAGGAAAAAGGGATTATCATCAAATCACTGAGAGAGAGGATCAACAATTTCTTTTGTAAGCATTCACATGGTGTACGACTCTAGTAGACGACTTTGCCTCAAGGGAAAGTATAAAAGGAGGTTGAAGCCTTCATTCTCTTATTTTTGCCTATTTTAAAAGTTGTGCGATTTAAGGATAGAGGAGTTGACCGGATTTCAAATATCTGATTTCAAGAAGATTGTTTTCAAAAGGCTTGATAAGGTGAGTGATTTCTAAACCTTTTTGCATAAAACTTGTTATTGGTTTTATTTGAATGTTATTTCTTATTGAAAAGAAATCAGTTATTTGCTTAAGGGTTTTATCCGGACAAAGGCTGACCGGATTAAGTTTAAATCGGGCAAGGGTTGGGCGATTAAGCCCTAAACCGATCAAGCGTTAAGCGGTTTAGTTTTAAATCGGTCAAGTTTTGAACGATGTATTGTCCGGACTTTTTATCCGGACAAAAGTTGGAATTTATTTCTAAGTGTTAAATCGGGCAAGCCTTGGGCGATGAGTTGTCCGGATTTGATAAACCGGCTAAGACTTGACCAGAGATGAAGTCCGGCCAAGTCTATGTTGACCGAATTTGTATTGTGCCTTGTGTGCTTGATTGATAAATTTTTTTATTTTATCATAAAATGGAGATTTGATATAAATGATTTTGGATTGATAATAATTTCAATGGCTGCGGTCTATTTGGAATTATTTTTGTGAAATGATTTGATGAGGAAATAAGGGTAGCATATCAAGGAGAGGTGTACCATGGGATAAGGGTGGCATATCAAGGAGAGGTATACCATGAGATAAGGGTGGCATATCAAGGAGAGATGTACATTTGATATAAGGGTGGCAATTGTATGTATGTTGTGTGATATAACTCTTTCTATTATATCCTTTAAGACTATCATGGTCTGGAATCTTTATTTCTTTGTGATTTAAGGATTTAGGATCAAGGTTCTTATTGGAAATTATAGTCTGAATGTTATTGAGAAGAAAACATCAGGTTTGGCCTGAAACTTTATGTAAACCTTGTTGATTTGAAAAGGTTTAAAAGTGGCATTATATGAAACCTAGTTGGTTCAAAGGTATGATATTTGAATAGCTAAATGCTTAGCTTGAAAAGTGAAAAGGATTTGGTATTTTGTTCCTATTCGTTCATATATTTGTATATATATGAATAATTGTTTTCGTAAAGGTTTTGGTGATTTTCACCCTGCAATATCATAATAGGGTATCTCACTAGACCTTTCGGTCTAACCCTCGTTTTGTGATTTTAACTATGTATTGCAGGAGGTTCAGACGGTAAGGGAAAGGGGAAAATGTAATATTTTTCCTATATGCATTTCTGCATGAAGATCTGTCTTGATGTATAGTTTTGATTGATTAGTACAAGAAATGTATTTGAATTTTWGGACCTTGTATTTGGTTATAATAGATTCTTGTACTAAGGGACCTGAATGAGATAATAACATGTATTTCTTTTGTATGAAATATGTGTTACATGCAATTTGTGGTTTG
>NC_037532.1:18803220-18822539 GCF_001531365.2 Cynara cardunculus var. scolymus
ATCTTAGTATATTTTTTATATTTTTTTACCATCTTATTTGTATTAGTTAATATATTATATTATTAGATACTTGTTGCAATTATATTTTAAGATATTATAATTGATTAATATTTTAAGATGCCATTTTTGGTTATTTTACATTATTATCAGCTAGTTTTTTTTAACATGATTTGTTAATCAGCTACCAGCTAATTTATCAGCTAGTTTACCAAACATAACGTAAAGATTATAAAATTCTTGTTTTTTGTATAATTTGTTTCATGCAATTTTTATCATAATCAAAATATTTTGGATTCAAATGTAAATATGTAATTTATTTTAGTTTTAGTGATGTAGTATTTTTGGTTAAGGATACTGATGTAGAGTATCGTTAGAGTTGTTCATGGATGGGACGATCCGATAAAAAAGCAGGTTTGGACTATCATTTTCAAAAAAAATGGGCAGACTTAGACTGATTTGTTAAAATTAATGGCAAGCATTGCCGATGCAAAAAATATTAGACAGGTATGCCCTGCCCATTAATATTTTTATAATTAATTAACTGTTATAATTAAAATTGACAAATAAAATTGAAAATTATTTATACTTATCAATTATCACTTAATTATGACTCATGACCATAACACACTTTGGTAATCTAAAAAATAAAAACATAATTATTTTAAATTGATAAAAAAAATTATTATCTCATTTGGTCATTTCCTTTGTCGATGTTCTATATTTTTTGCAAAACATTTTTTTATAAATTATGTATATGTATTTATGTCTAACTTTAAGTTGGAAAAGTTGTTATGTACTTTGAATTATTTTACATTACTTGTGATTGTATATAAGGTAGGTTTTATTTTGAAAAAATACAAAAAGATTTTTAAGCCTTTTAACCCGTGGGCAAGCCCACCCCATTTATAGTGAGGGCAAGGGCAAGGGCAAGTTTTCAAGTCCGTAAAAAAAGGGCATGGATTTGCTACATTAGGCCTCTTGAATAAGAAAAGTAAGTTAGGTTTGACCTAAGCTTGCAAATGATCAGCTCTAAGTATTATCATGTATCTAAACGCATTTATTTGTTTGTAAGTAGCTAATTTTTTAAAGTTAAACAAGCTTTAATAAGTTTTATGCATGAAGCAATTACATGTACCCTTGAACACTACTAAATGCTTAGAAGATTGTTTTTCCTATAACTCCGGTAATTCTCGTCTTGTTTCTAGAGTGAAATCACCGTCAATTCATATGATAAAACCCCGGTAGCGAAATCGTATAGGTCCACAAAGTGGCAACAATGTCACCACATTGGCGGTGCAAGTGCACACCAAAATCGATTTTAAGTAATAAAGTGATAAAAATACCAAGATCGTATCACAAGGATCAAACTTCAAAGTGTCTAATAGTAGATTGATAATATAGTGATTTCAATTATAGAAGAAGAAAATATAGTTGAGCAAGTTTGATGATTTTCCTAATGAAATCTTAACAAGTAATTAGAAGTGGGTATGTGTGTAAATGTCACCTAAGAGATTAGTAGTAACAAGATGGTCAAGAAGACTAGTCACAAAAACATTTATAAAAGTCCCCATCTCTCGAAAATGAACTTTCATAGAAAGTGGACACAGTCTCCCCACAAAGCCACCACTTTTACCAACTGAAGGTTTGCCGACCGAACTAAGTAGATTTCAAGGAATTTTAGTTCTACCAGTATGAAGAGAATGCTCATATCTGTAGGTAACATCACCCTCAGATCGACTTTTGGACATTAGTTACAAAATCATATAAAATTTGTATCTCTATGTGATTATGAAAAACTTTCTCAAATCTTCTTGTATCACTCAAGTCGTATTTCAGACCGTCCATCTCTAGGTCTGAGACCTAATGTTAATACTTTCAAGTGATCGATTTGTCTGCATTGAGTTAAAGCTTCAACTTGAATAACCACGTCCAAGAGTTAGCAACAATCAAGTGTTGCCTTCTAATATTAGGATCAACTCACACCCACACCCAAAAACGGTGCTTAGCTAGTACTTAAAATAAATAACATAGTAGAAGAAGAGAAATACTTATAGATTACTTGCATTGAAAACAAAATACAAACTATTGCGACAATGACGAGCAATGCTGAAAATTAAAGACTTAAAAATAGATTACAAATACATGTATACAAATGTAGAGAGAAATAGATGAAAACTTGTAGATTGTTAGAGCTCTTTTTGAATGCTTCACCGTAGCCTCTTTATATAGTGAAAGAAAGGAAACGAAACACCTCCACTAACCTAAGGTTATGAAACCTTCTAAAACCCCCAAAAGAGACCTCCTCCCATGCTATTTTCATGAATGCTCTTCTTTGACTTTCTCTTTTGGAAGACTCAAGGTAACCATTTGAGCATGAATATCTTTCCACCAAGATTTTGCTTCTTTTTCTTTTGTCTTATCTTCATCTTCTTTTGTATCTAGAGTTTTGACCTTTAATAATATAATAATACAGCTAAAATAAGCAAAATAATATTTTCAGTTAACGTCATCCACCAAGTGGTGACACAGTAGACACATTCCGCAGTCCAACATTTAACCCAAAAATGATGCATATAACCATAAAAACACCCTCCAGAGGTCCAAATAAAAATGAATTAATAAAAAAGAAAAAAAAATGCTAACGAGGAAACACAACTAAAATGGAAAACAACTCAAAGAAATGATGTATAAACAACGTTCAAAATGAGAGTTATCACACCCCCCCACTTGTTACTTGTCCTCATGTAACTATAAAGACACAATTAAAAAGAAATGAAGTTATAAACACAAGAAGACTAAGTATCATAAATTGCTAAGTAANATTTAACCCAAAAATGATGCATATAACCATAAAAACACCCTCCAGAGGTCCAAATAAAAATGAATTAATAAAAAAGAAAAAAAAATGCTAACGAGAAAACACATTAAAAGGGAATAGAAATGCACATTAACAAAGTGTAAATAACACTCAAAATGAGAGTTACCCCCCCCCCAAACTTAACTTGTTACTTGTCCTCATGTAACTATAAAGACACAATTAAAAAGAAATGAAGTTATAAACACAAGAAGACTAAGTATCATAAATTGCTAAGTAATTAAAAAGAAATGAAGTTATAAACACAAGACTAAGTATCACAAATTGCTAAGTTGATATAATAAATCAAAATTCTATTAGTATGAAGATTAATTCTCAAATCTCTTTGTAGTGCAAATCTTGACCAATATGTGAACCTTAGCAAAAATCATACAAAACTCGTATCTCTACAATCGCCCACATTCGCCAGATTGTGGCCACAATCCAATAGTGACTATCTTAGAACAATTTCATCACCTCTTAAAAATATTTTAAACCAAAAAAAGGAGATATAAGCAAGGTGGATATATAAATTGACATAAAATAGGAGTATTAAACGATAAATAACTCTCGAAGTTGGAGGTTATCAGCCCGCCTATAAAAATATAAACTATAAAACCCCATCTAGGTCTATTTGCTAGAAAAAAGAGTGAGGGGCTGTGAGATGTTCGATAATGCCAGAAAGATTCATGTCCTCCTTGAGTACATGGACGGTGGATGCCTTGAAGGTACACACGCCTCCCACCAACCCTCCTTGCTCATGCTTATCTTCATCTAATGAACCCTCCTTGAAGGTATAGGGACGGTGGATCCCTTAAATGAAGTAACAAAACAAAAAAAATGAGGATATACGTTGACTTGCTTCAATTCAAGGATGGTTAATCTCATTTTTAATTAATTTGCTTTACTTCAAGGATGAGAATTTAAGGTTTTTGTTATCGATTTGCTTCACTTCAAGAACAATTCATCTTCGTTTTCATCGATCTGCTTCGCTTCAAGAGAAACCTTAATTCATCTTCGTCTTCATCGATCTGCTTCGCTTCAAGAGAAACCTTAATTCGTCTTCGTCTTCATCGATCTGCTTCGCTGCAAGGACGATGATTTAAGGTTTCTTTTATTCTAGTAATAGGGATTTCGGGAATAAGTTGTGTATCACCAAATTTTCAATGACATTGTATAAATGTGTAGTTATATAACTTTATTCATTTTGGTTGTTTTTTTCTAAGATAGGTTTGGGTTGTGTTGTATCATGTATGTATGAGAGATGTTCTTGATAACCGGATAAGTTGACCAAAGCTGGCCAAAGAACAGGAAATTGGCGGCAATGAGGGAGGGGTTTAATCTATGTTTTTTTTTTCTTGGCTTTACAATATTTATACAAGTTGTATTGAAACATGCACAATGAAAAATTCAATAAAAAATGGGTATAAAAAGACCAAATTGTCCCTTACGTCACGTAAGGGGCACATGATGCATTTAACAGAGTTCTTTTAATGATGTTAAATGGAGGGACTAGTTTGGGCTTCAAAACATGAAAAATGGACCACCAATATACTTTATAAATTTCAGGGATCAAAACCATAAAAACAGTCGTAGATAAAAGAAAAAAAAATAAATCACTCCTAATAATAATATCAAATGTTTTAAAATATTGATTTAAGACCGAACAAAAATATACTATTATGCTATATATATTATTTTAAAAATCAAATATAATTTTTTATTTGTTTATTTATTTCAAAATACGAGGTTATTGAATTTTTTTTTGAATAGGTATCATTTATTATAAAATTATTATTTACATCATTTTTGGTATTTTGAAAGGGCATAAAGTCTGATGATAATATTTGATATATCTTTATAAAATAATTATTTATAAAAATTTAACATTTACTTTTTAAATTGCAAATAATTAAATATATTTTTAAATGTCTTATTTTTTGAAATAAAAATTAAATACTTTTTTTATTTGTATAACTTTGTCGTTTTATAAGTAAAAAAATCCATAAAGCAAAAGAAGATAAAGTTGGTTGGGAGTCTTGTCTTAAGTGAAGGATAGTGGGAAAACCCAGGAGCCGAACGAATAGAATAAAAATGATTAAATGAATATAAAATAATTTTGTTCCTATTTCTTTTGTCACGTAATACGACAATAATTTAAGCCATATTTAACGAATTAATTGATAAGTTAATAAGTTAATTGATAATTAATAAATAAATTATGATAAAAAATATTAGTTATTTACAATACTTTATTATATAATTAAAATAATTTTAAATTAGTTATTATATTTATAAAACTTTTGAATTTGTTAAAATAAATTTTAAAAAAAAATCTATATTACTTTATGATTTTAAATAGCCATTATATATAGTATGAATGAAAATAAAAATAGTCAATCTCACATATAGTAATTAATTAATAATTTTTAAAAATATAATTAATAATTAAATTAAATATCTTATTAAAATCATTTAGCATAATTTTATTTGTTGGTCCCAAATGAGATGACAATAAATAGAAAGTAATAATAAAAGGGGGGTTGAATACAATCATACAGACTTTTTAATTCTTATTGATGTATATCAAGAATTAACATTCAGAGATACAATACAGATTGTTGCGAAAAAAGAAAGGATAACCTAACCTAAATAATCTTACATAGAGAAAAACTACAAGAACGACACAGAGTACTTTGCAAGGAAATGAAGAACATTAAGTTTTTTTTTCACATACATAAGAATAGAATAAGAGAGCTGATTGCCTTGAGAATACACTTAGTAATTCTTCCAAGGATGTGTGTTTGCATGGGAGATGCATACTACCTTTTATACCACCTTCATGCATTAAATGTATGAGACACTTGTCACCTGAGGATAAGAAGGCAGGGGTCGACTTGACCATTGTTGATATCTCATTTACATCGTACACCACATTTATAAAACACTGTTTATATAGAGACAAACTTTTGCACCGATATGGTCAGTCTGTAGGAATATCTTCTTTAGATGGATTAGTAGCTTCAAACAACTACTTACAAATCTTTGATGCATGAAGATTTTCCTTCAATCGGCTAGTAGCTTCAAAATATTTCAATCTTCAAATCAGCTACTCTAAAGTCTTGGTGTATAATTTAGACAATTGATCCACAGTTTTACATCGGTGACCTTCTGTCTTCACATCGGCTAGTCTTCGATTTCGCCAATGGCTTTAAGTATGTACCAAGAAACCAATAACTACTAAGTTTTGATAGGATAGAGGAACAGATCACATCATCAAATCAATAGGTAACCCAACAATCTCCCCCTATTTGATGATGACACAAAAACTTAGAAAGAAAATAAATACAAGACACACAAACTCTAAAGTTCTTTGAGAATATGAACTTATAAATTCGGTGACCCATATACATATTATTTTTGGGTTCTTTTCTTTTTTGTGTTCTTTTTGTTTTGTTTATTTTAAACTGTAAACATACATATAAAACAAATAATGAATCAGAAAACAACAAATAAATAATTAACTTTTTGAAGTAAATACAGAAATATAAATTACATCTATACTAGACAATGAATTTAAATACGTACAATGAAGAAAATAGATCAAGACGAAGAAGTCACATAAATAGATCAGCTAACAATCATCATCTACTTCCATAACACCTGTATTTGTGGCTGCAAGAGCATTTCTTTTCTTCAGCTCATTCGAAAACCAGGGTATAGAAAACTCTTTCGGCTTCACCAATATTAATGATACTAAGTATCCCATGAATTAGCTGAGAATCGACTATTGGTATCTCAGAAGCTCAGAAAAATCGAAGGCAACTACTCGTGTCCCAAAAGAAGATTCCATGCTCAGGTGTGGAAAAGATAGTTCTTTCTGGATGACAATCATTAATAGGAAGGGTAAGATCAAAATGTGAGACATTGGGGGCCTTACCTTCCTTCGACAACTTCTGAATAACAGAATATTGCTTCTTGACAGATTGAGAGGCAGAAACAAATTTAGACGAGCCAACTTTATTCAACAGTAACTTAAGAGAAGAGAGTTGTGGAGGGGAAGACAGCTTGTAGTGCTTCTTGATCATTTGTATATATTTCAAGAGACAATATAAATGATCCAAGACAAACTCTCGATACATGCTTCTGCTCTTCTTGAGAAAATTTATTATTTCCATCCATATAGATAGGCCATAAACATTTATCCAAGACAATTTTCGGTTCTCACTACTCCGTTTGCTCGACCAATTATCAGATAAATTTGATTCAAATCGTAAGTCAATTTTGAGGACCTCTGTTTCTAGCACTGATAATTCAGGTAGCAATATACCGACGAATAATTAAGTCATTGAACCATCTTATTCTTTTCTCTTTGCTTTCTTTAGTTTCTGATCATTGGACCAAAGAGGGAGACCTGTTGGCTTCATCAAATTGCTTTTGAAGAGCAACTGAATTGGCCACATCCTCAACTGAAATGGCTAGTAGATGAAGATCAGTTTCAAGAGGAGCTGGAGCTTTAAGCACAAGTTTGTCTTTTGATGAGGCTTCAGTTTGATTATTTACAAGCTTGGTTGCTTTAGCTTCAACAACTTATTCATCAGATGTCATGGTGACTTTACTTCTCTATTTTAACACCTTAAAAAAATATGATTCGTAAAATAAATAAATGTCAAGGGTTAAAAATTAAAAAGTAAACGACATACGAGATTAAAGTGTCGATACTCAAAAAATATGATTTTATTGCAATAAATAAAATCAATAAAAAAAGGAAATGAAACATTTTGTATTTAATTGATTTGGGATAAAAATACAGAAAGAAAAACAAAAGGGACTAGTTCTGCCAAAAGTAGAAAATTAATTTGGAAATGATTGAGATTTGGGAAATCATTTCCCAAAATCACGTTTTTCTTATTTTAGAGATGATTAACGCCCTATAAATTGGAATTTTTGGCTGAAATTTTGTGGAGACTTTCCTAAGGGTGTAAGGGAGTAAACGTTTTTGGAATTTCGAAATTTCATCAAGAAAGGAGAGAGATATCGAGTTTGAAGCTGCATAGGGTCATTCAGCACAAAAACGACGATTGGAGGTAAAATATTCAACCAAAATTGATGTATAATATATGGTTGACTTCGTTTTTCAATTACCTTTATGTTGGTACAAGTCTCGTGGGCTATGGTGGCTTGTACGTCGAGCGGTTTAGGCTAGAAGCTACTATGGCGGCGGCTCGATGAGATACGGTTACAAAACTCAAAATACGAGTTTAATATTGAACCGTAGGGGCTGTAAATTTGGATACGAGTTGGGATTATTATTATTATGTATAATATTTTGTAAAAGTTTTGGTGAAAAACGATCGAAAAAATATCTTAAACGAATATCGTTCACGATAGCCGCACCAAGGGTGCGACCGGGTTGGGCAGGGCGTCGAGTTGAGTCGGCCGATACTAGACCAAGTTTAGGCCATGGCCGACTTATTTCGGTCGAGTTCGGTTAGACTCGAGTTGTTTTGATAAAATCGGTATTTGTTAGAAAGAGATTTGGGGCTCATTTATTTACTTGGAGTACTCGAAATAAATCGGGATGTTTCGATTAAGTTGGTCAAGATTTGGATATCAATTGTAAAAGTTATTAATTAATTGAATTTTCATATTTAAATTATAAAAAATAATTGAGTAACTCATTTCGGGAGTTGTGACTAGATAATTGTGGGATCAGACGTTTTTATTACGAGAATCGTATATAATTAAATATTGGGTTTAATACGTCGTAATTTATTTTGGATATGAAAATTTCCATTGGGGAGGGGGGTATATAGTGACGAAGTATGCTTTGGGTTGACCCGTTGACCATGCCCACCCTAAGGTTGACCCATTTGACTTTTGGGTTGACTTTTTAGGGAAAAGTCAATACTTTAATATTGAAATATAATTACATGTTATAGGATATTACTCAAGGACGAGGTTTAGCTAAGTGGAGCTATTCAGGTGAGTCTTCATGAGACTTTAACTGGGATGCATGCTTATGTACAAATTATTTGAGCATTACGATATTTTTTATGTACATGTTTATGGGTTTATTACATGTATATGAAATATTATTGTGGGTTGCATGCTATTTGTTTACGTGTTTTTAAACATTAATTAACATGTCATAAACGGGTTAATATTTTTGTCGAGTATGGGAAGGGGTCAAAAGTCATAAGGAATGACACATTCTAGGGATGGGTGACCGGACAAGGGATAATCGTGTAACCCGGGGAAGTGCCGATGACAGTAAGACCTTAATCCGATGGAAAATTAAGAGATCTCATTATTATTTAAAAAGGGATGAAACAAATGTGCATATTATTTTATTTGGGGCATTGTTTGTTTTATGCATGATGAGGTGTGTATGATTGTGCACAAAAACCATGAACTCACCGAGCTTTATAAAACTGAATATTATTATGCATCTCAGGTGCAAGAGGTTCAAGGGTGGACAAGAGGGAGGTTCTCGCCTAGATAGTTATATTATTATTATATTTCGGATGTTTTGGTTTATGCTTAAACTCATTTTGCAATGTAACCCGGTATGAGACGGGTTAGTGTTGAGCTATTAATTTTAATTAAATTTGAAAGACTTCCGCTATAGTATGGCTTTATTAGCCGCTATATTTTGAGGTTATTTATTGTTACTTAATGAGAATTACATGACACAACTCATGGTGAAAATGAGGGTGTTACAAGTTGGTATCAGAGTTTTAGTTTAAGGGAATTAGGTTATTGATAGCCTAAGCTTAAACTGGGAGGGTATTAAGGGGATCCAAATTAGATGAACTAGGTTACTGCTAGCCTAGACTTGAATTAAGTGAAGGGGTAAAAGAGTATATAAGTTTGTTTTTTTATGAAAGAGAAATGGTTTTAGTAAAATATGATATGTGACAACTCAAGCTTGAATCATGGGATTAAGAATATGAATGCAACATAAGATTCATATTGGAGTAATTTGCTATTATAAAAACTCATGATCGCATTATTGGTGATGTATTGTATTTCCTTTTTAGAAAATGGGATGAGAATGGATGGTCCATGTAATGTATGGTCAGATAGGGGATTATCTCATGGGCTAGTGGTTATCCAAATGACTATAGATTAAGTTAGTTGAGGTGGTGCTCAACATATATGGTTATAGATATGGGAAACTTGAGGTTAGGAAATGAAGCACTTGTAAGGTTGATAGGAAACATCTGACAAACATTTATAACTATAATGGTGCTCTTGGGGAGAGACGTAAATGATTTAGAAATGAACATGAGGCCAATGTCAGTTAGGGTATAAAAAAAGGTTATGACTCTTAGAGACAAGATTTGTCAGGATGTTCAATATGATTAAATATACATGGGGAATTCATTTGAGATGAAAAAGAGACTTACGTGGTAGGAAAGAGTCATATACTATATGTTATGGGTATAGGGTTGGTGATTAGGCCACCCATCTAATTGGTCATTATAAGAGGGGTATGTGTAATCACTCTTAGACCTTTGGGCGTGAGACTATGGAACGTATAGGAGTTCCATAGAGACACAATTGGAAAGTACTATGATTGGGGAGCATGGTACTAGAGATATTTGAGGGAATGGGGTCAGGAATGGCCACAAACTCGTTAGACGGTGTGTCTATGTCCAGATTATATAAGGACTAATTAAACGTTTTATATTTTCATAAAGGGAAGTGGTGATGAGATGAGGGTGGAGAAGATATAATAAGTTAGTAATGGAATAAATCATAATTGATTCTTATGATTACTAATACTTAAAGTAAGTTATATATATATATATATGTATATATATATATATAAACTTACTATTAAAATGTCAGTATGAATTATGAAGATTGATCAAGATAGCTTTGGGTATCTAAGGGACACATATTTGGCAATGTTGTTTAATGCAATGATAGATTACAGTTGAGCCCATGACTGGGGAAAGTCAATGCAAGGGTATTAATGCAGTTTAGCCTGTGTGATCGTTTTGCAACGACTGGTAGAAGTTGTGGTTGGTCTCATGATGTCGACCAATGTGATAGGGCAATATCAAGGGGATATTAGCAAAAAGGTTGCACATGTTTACAGAATGCATTCTTGCCGATGATAAACACAAATTTTTGGACAAGACCATGTAATAGTAGGATTGATGTGGATGGAGTTAATCCATCGCAGATTCCTAAAATGCAAAGGTGATCTTCACTATTATAGTCCATGAAATTTAAGTTAAGGAAAATCTAATTGTCGGGTAAATTGGACCATGAATATGGGTAATGGTTCCAAAATTTATAACAACAATGACTAATAGGAAGTGGTGTATATTGCCATATGACATTGATGGAATATGGAATGAGTGTTAAAAAGAAAATATGAGAATATGTGAATCAGTTCACACAAATGTCAATATAGACCAATGGTGGGTGTCCAGAAGTTAGACATTAAATGATATGTAGTCATGATTATGTGATCATCATTTCTGTACATGTTTAAAGATGGACAAAGTAATAAGGGAAAAACTACAATCCTATGGAAGAGAGGAAGAATATGAAGGGGACATGAGATTCAAGCAAGGGGCTTGACATACCCAAGAATTTTACGACAAAAAATGTTGATCCTCAAATAGATGGGTCAAAGGTGTAAGGGTTCCTCAAATTGACCTAGTTCCAGAGGGAACACATAATATGAGGATATTTCTCTAATTTTGTAGTCGCAAAGGTGCCAAATTCGATGAAAAGATTACAAGAGCCTTTGATCAAGGATTCTATTGACAGGTTGAGTTAAATAAATATGGTACGATGCATGTATGCATCAATAAATTTGATGTGTATGGGATCAATGACAGGAGCAGAGGTTTTCAAAAGGGCGATGACCTAGTCGATTAACTTCAAACATGCAGGGAAACATGAGCAATACATAGGGTTGGTATGAGGGCTTTTCAAAAAAAGGGGAAACTTTGTGTTAGTTCTAAGTATGAAAATAATTGGTGAAACACAATTTATGGGTCACGAAAGTGGGATTTAGTTGGGTTAAACCAAAAACTAACACAATAACGAATTTGAGAATGCCAAAGATGTGATTACATATTTGAGGCTTATGGTTTTTAGCAAACTAATATAAGTTTAAATAGATATTTCTTAAAATCTACGTTAATGGGAGGTTTAACCATGAGTCAAATAAGTCTGAATTGGTTAAAGTCAAAAAGTTGTTTTAGATGCTAAGGGGGAGGTTAAGCTTCGCAATGAGGATGACATTACTAGAAGAAACACAAGTGTGGTATATAGTGTTGCATGCAAGTTGGGTCAGGATACGTTGATGTAAATAGGCAACGTTATTGCTTACGCATCATCCCAACTACAAGGACATGGGAAGAAGTGTCATGTCCTCTAACATAAAGATAGAAGTATCAGTAGTTAAGTTCAAGGGTTTAAAGGAGGACTATGGGTGTCCGAGCACTAAGCTATGCAGGGAGTTTTAAGACATGTCTTCCATGAAAGATGGAAAGTTAGAAACCATTGATTAGGCTTTAACATATAGAAACTCCGGTATAAGAGTGGGATATAATAGAGTGGATATTGTTGATAAAAGAAAAGTGTACCTAGAACGGTACATAAAATTACCTCATTTCCAACCGATTAATAGGAGGTGTACATTGAAAGGTTGACAAAATTTTGGTGGATGAGAAAGTAATGATGCATAAAGTGCCATAATTAACAATCTCGGGTGCGATCCGAGATTTATATCACGTGTTCATGCAAGTTTTTTATAAGGGATATGGAAAAGGTTGAACTTGGGCAAAACATACCATCCTTGGAAACAGGGTCAAGGAGAGGAGAAATTTTAAAATTGTTGGATTGGTTGGAAGGTTAGATGTTTATACTTCAAGGAAGTAAGCATCATAAAATGTCAACAGTAGAGTTGGTGTACAACATCAATTAACATTTAAATGTCTAGAAAAAAAAACCATGGAGGCATTTGAATAGGACATGCATGATGCTAGTATGTTYAATTATCATGAACATAGATAGATCTACATACATCAGTTAAGATGGCATTGGTACACAAGAGGTTGAATGCTGTATTTAAGAAGGAGAACTACGTCAATGACAGATGAAGATCGGTTACCAGTTGGGTTGGGATGACCCTAGAATATCACCATGGAAATGAGTGGTATATTTCAGTAAACATGGAAAGTTAAGTCCAAGATATGTAGGACCATTCGAGATGATATCTTGGTTAAAGTGGAAGTTCAAGAAAGAGTATAAAAAATGTAGGATTCAAAAATGGATATGGGACTCATAATTGTTCGACGGAGATTGATTTCGGGGACGAAATTCCTTTTTAGTAGGGGAGAGTTGTAACACCCTAAAAATTTACGATTCGTAAAATAAATAAATGTTAAGGGTTAAAATTTAAAGAGTAAACGACTCACGAGATTAAAGTGTCGATACTCAAAAAATATGATTTTATTGCAATAAATAAAATTAATAAAAAAAGAAAATGAAACATTTTGTATTTAATTGATTTGGGATGAAAATGCAGAAAGAAAAACAAAAGGGACTAGTTCTGCCAAAAGTAGAAATTTAATTTGGAAATGATTGAGATTTGGGAAATCATTTCCCTATATCACGTTTTTCTTATTTTGGAGATGATTAACGCCCTATAAATTGAAAAATTGGCTGAAATTTTGTGGAGACGTTCCTAAGGGTGTAAGGGAGCAAACGCTTTTGAAATTTCGAAATTTCATCAAAAAAACGAGAGAGATATCGAGTTTGAAGCTGCATAGGGTCATTCAGCACAAAAACGACGATTGGAGGTAAAATATTCAATCAAAATTGATGTATAATATATGGTTGGCTTCGTTTTTCAATTACCTTTATGTTGGTACAAGTATCGTGGGTTATGGTGGCTTGTACATAGAGCGTTTTAGGCTAGAAGCTGTTGTGGCGGCGGCTCGATGAGATTCGGGTACAAAACTAAAAATTCGAGTTTAATATTGAATCGTAGGGGTTGTAAATTTGGATACGAGTTGGGATTATTATTATGTATAATATTTTGTAAAAGTTTTGGTGAAAAACGATCGAAAAAATATCTTAAACGAAGATCTTTCATGATAGCCGCACCAAGGGTGCGACCGGGTTGGGTCGGGCGTCGAGTTGAGTCGACCGACACTAGACCAGGTTTAGGCCATGGCCGACTTATTTTGGTCGAGTTCGGTTAGACTCGAGTTGTTTTGATAAAATCGGTATTTGTTAGAAAGAGATTTGGGGCTCGTTTATTTACTTGGATTAATCGAAATAAATCGGGATATTTCGACTAAGTTGGTCAAGATTTGAACATCAATTGTAAAGGTTATTAATTAATTGAATTTTCATATTTAAATTATAAGAAATAATTTAATAACTTATTTCGGGAGTTGTGATTAGATAATTGTGGGATCAGACGTTTTTATAACGAGAATCTTATATAATTAAATGTTGGGTTTAATACGTCGTAATTTATTTTGGATATGAAAAATTCCATTGGGGAGGGGGGTATATGGCGACGAGGTATGGTTGGGGTTGACCCGTTGACCATGCCCACCCTAAGGTTGACCCATTTGACTTTTGGGTTGACTTTTTAGGAAAAAATCAATACTTTAATATTGAAATATAATTACATGTTATAGGATATTACTCAAGGACGAGGTTTAGCTAAGTGGAGCTATTCAGGTGAGTCTTCATGAGACTTTAACTGGGATGCATGCTTATGTACAAATTATTTGAGCATTACGATATGTACATGTTTATGGGTTTATTACATGTATGTGAATTATTATTGTGGGTTGCATGCTATTTGTTTACATGTTTTTAAACATTAATTAGCATGTTATAAATGGGTTAATATTTTTGTCGGGTATGGGAAGGGGTCAAAAGTCATAAGGGATGGCACATACTAGGGATGGGTGACCGGACAAGGGATAGCCGTGTAACCCGGGGAAGTGCCGATGACAGTAAGACTTTAATCCGACGGAAAATTAATAGATCTCATTATTATTTAAAAAGGGATGAAACAAATGTGGATATTATTTTATTTGGGGCATTGTTTGTTTTATGCATGATGAGGTGTATATGATTGTGCACAAAAACCATGAACTCATCGAGTTTTACAAAGCTGACTATTAGTATGCATCTCAGGTGCAAGAGGTTCAAGGGTGGACAAGAGGGAGGTTCTCGCCTAGATAGTTATATTATTATTATTATTATTATTATTATTATTATTATTATTATTATTATTATTATTATTATTATTATTATTATTATTATTATATTTAGGATGTTTTGGTTTATGCTTAAACTCATTTTGCAATGTAATCCGGTATGAGACGGGTTAGTGTTGAGCTATTAATTTTAATTAAATTTGGAAGACTTCCGCTGTAGTATGGCTTTATTAATCGCTATATTTTGAGGTTATTTATTGTTACTTAATGAGAATTACGTGACACAACTCATGGTGAAAATGAGGGTGTTACAACAAAGGAACATTTGTGTCCTCAGGGTAGCAGTGATATGAATCTGAGATAAAGTAATACCAACCTGACAAGAAATGACCTGCTGATGCTCCCCCTCAACCGATATTGTAGGCTGAGAACTCGGCTCCTCCCCCTCAACAGATGCTGCAACTCTGTCATGATCAACTAGCCCCCCCCTCAAAAGGACCATCAATGTACGATTCATCATCATATAAGGAAGAAGAGGCATAAGAGGTAAATGTTGAGTCCTCCCTGTTGTCACTGGTATCATGATCAACTGTCTTCTCCCCCTCAGTGGGAACAAGGGAAGGCATAAAAGCAACAAATGAGGTTTCCTCCGCAGTGGGAATGGAGGAAGGAGAAAAAGTAGTAGCACAACAAGGGGGGGTAAGCGGAGCACCCATGGCACGCAGTAGATGAGAAACGCTGCAATGAAGATTGCCCAATAGACTAGAATCAGACTGAACCTGACGACTAACCTCAGTCAATAAATATCTATCCGACTTTGTGAACCGACTAGTTCCCAAGTTGATAGAAACTTTAGAAGGATCCTGTTCTAAGATCATCTTGGATATCTGAGTCTGTGCATCAACCTTAGAGTTCAAATCGACAAGAGACTGAAGAATGGTCTAATTCATGTCAGCCTGAGAGTTTGAGCAGGCAAGAAGATCTGTCATGTCTCGTAAGATAGTAGACTGAGAGTCTGAGAGAACAGTCATACTGGCACCAATTGAATCAACATTGTCCCCAAATACTGTAATAGTACGGCCATAAGATTGTATGTCTGCATCCTGTCGACTCACCTCAGTAGTAAGACTGGATGCAATAGTGTCTAATATGCCAGATAGATCAGTGTGGAAAGAGGGCTGCTGAGAGAGAAACAGCTGACACTAAGAAGAGAAGCCCCAAAACATGTCTACCACCTCATAAGGTAGAGCATATAATACATCAGGAGGAGAAGGGGCAGTGAACTGAAAGCTCGACTGAGGTGTAGGCCCTGCAGAAGAATCAGGAGCAAGAGTAGTCAAGCAAACTTTGATTGGGCATGCTGGTCTATTATGGGAAGGAGCTATAACACTCTCGGTACCATCGGAGCCCTGAAAGTCACCGATGGGAATATCATCAACGTCGGCCTGAGGCTGGACATTTGTATCAACAATATCGGCACAAGGCTCGATATCTGTATTAGTGACACCTACGTGAGGCTTAGTGTTTGCATCGTCGCCTGCGAGAGGTGGGTCACCGATTACCATAACAGTAGAGGTAGTAGGCTGGTAAGGCTCACCACCTACATCCATAAGTAAATAATGAAGAAAGGGGATGTCATCATCGTCTATAGCTGAATGGTCTTCCATCCGTGAAAGATCATCGAGATCGTCCATTTTGGGTGATAAGCCGTGAGTACGTGGAGGAGAAGAAGGACCTCAGAAAGGGGAAGGTATCTGAGTCATCACCAAGGGCGTGTAGAGACGTCAAGGTGGAGTGATGTTGGATCCCTGATTGTACAATAGTGTCATATTAGGAGGGAATTGAGGAGCTAGGGGGTGTATAACCGATATCCTGGGATCAGTAGAACCAACTTCAACAACCTTGGACTGTTGAGAGTCCTTGGCTGGAGATGTGTTTTTAGCCTTTTTAGGCTTCTTGGTCTTCTTAGAGGAAGAGCCAAGAGTGGATAATCTATAGTGCCTCCACTTCATTTGAGAGGGGTGAGATGTAGGGTGAGACTCCGAAGGCTCTTTCGGAGTCGTAGCCTTAGAAGCAGATGCGAAAGATGAGGGGAGAAAGCTATCTGCTAGCCATCTCCTGACTGAGGAAGTGGCCTATTTAGGAACAATAGATGAAGAAGAGAGATAAGGGGCCACCGACTTGGAGGAGTGCTAGGTGATCAGTGCAACATGAGGATGGGCCCCAACTGTCATGGTCACCGAGTACTCTCCCCAAACCGAATGGGTAGAGGTGGAAAAATAAATCATACCTGAGGGAAGAGGAAGATCAGTAGAAAAAGATGCCTTCTTTAAAGTCTGAAAGCTGACTTGAGAAACTTTAAGATCTTAGAAATTATCAACGTCGGATGGCATATGTGACCCAAGCTTATCAGCAATCAGCATGGAGAGAAATTGGATAAATGGAGTTGTAGAACTTTTAGAAGAACCCATCTTCTTTACTAGCTCCCCAAAGAGATAACCAACAAAGTCAAATTTTTTTTTCGAAATATCAATGTATGAGCAAGTTGTGTGACTGAAGTAGGAGATTGATCCATGCCTCCAGTCTTGGAGCTCAAACACTGAATAACGTGCGAGAAAAAGAAGTTCCAAATACCACCCATATTTTTCGATAAAGAGTGCCTTGACTCTTGACAGTAGGGTCTTGCACATAACACATAACAGAAGCCACCATATGAAGATCATCAATAAAAACAATGTAATCATAAGAAGAGTATGTGGGAAGATCCAATACTCGTCTCATATCATCAACGGTAAATGACACATCTTTGGTAGAGAGAACATAAACATGCATTGCTTTGGTAGTGTCATCATACACACAGGTGGCCCAAAAATGGCCTACAAGAAACTTGCTCATCTTAGGAGAGGAAGTTAAAGCTTTGTAGAGAGGGCACTTATGTACGAATATTGTGATGATGAAGAAATCCAGATATTTGTCGTTGTGCTCCAATAATTCCACATACTTGCATGGTGAAAAGATAACACCATCAGCATTGAGAATGACTGATTTCACGTTCTTTGAAGCTTTGGAGGGATTTGAAACTTTGGAAGCCATGATTGATCATGAAAATACATAGTAGGTTGGAAGGGAAGGAGTTGAAGATGTGTGGAAAAATAGAAGGGAGAAGGTTAGATATTAGGAGGGTGAAATGATGGAGATGGTAAGGTGACACTCTATATACAAAAAAGGTGGTGGCTAGTTAATCCAATATGTCAACGAAAGTGACAACCAAGACTTATCAAAAGATATTCACAAAGTGTAGTAGGTAATTGAGGGGTAAAGGAGAAATCTGTTAGGGTTTTGGTGAGTGTGAGGAAAAAGAGAAATTAGGAATTCGGGAGGTGATTTTCGGTTTTAGGAGAGGTAGGAGACAAGAGAGACTGAGTTAGAGAGGTAGGGTGGTGGTTAGAAATTGGTGAAATCAAAAATATAAATCGGGTTGGGAAAACCGAGGTAAATCGATGTTGTGTGGAAATGGGAGTTGAATGGTAGGGTTAGAGGCACCGAACGAGAGAGTTTCGGCGAGGGCTTCAGTCCGGTCAATGAGGCGGCGAGAGGGATTGTGCCGGGTGCGGCAAGAAAGACAATGTGCGGTAATGGCATGCACAACAGGCACAACCACGGTGGTGCAATATGCGGCGGTACAAGCGGGGCAATTAGAGTTCGGTGAGGGGAGAGATGAAAGAGCACCAATCGAAGTTCGGTGAAATAGATTCCAAAAGAGAGAGATACCGAGGAAGAGAGAGATACCGAGGAAGAGAGTGAGTTTTCAGTGAGTGTGTATCTGGTGAGAAGAGGGAGACACCGATGGGAGGAAGAGAGATTAGGGTAAAGGGTTTCGGTTTGTAGGTGTATTGAAGTGGGGAAACCGAAGGTGAGGGAGGGCGTATTCGCTTAGGGAGGTTCGGCTTAGAGATTTGGTGTGCCAGAGATGAGGGATCAGCTTTGGATTTTTGAGAGAGAGATTTGTTTTGAGAGGTAACCATTTACGGATGACAAAGAGAGGGAGAAAGACCTACCTGTTGAGGAACCTGAAGATAAAGTTGTCGCTGCCGCTGAAGCTGAAGCTCTTCATGCTTTGATTCCTCATATTGAGGATTCCATCACATTCGATGATGCTGAAGCTGAGGATGGAGATGATGTTGATCCTCTCTCTTAGTGATTTGATGATAATCCCTTTTTCCTTTCGATGTATTTCTGTATCTGTA
>NC_037532.1:18822639-18826688 GCF_001531365.2 Cynara cardunculus var. scolymus
GCGCACGTCATCAATCGCGCGTCTTCCCAACACGACGTGTCATACCTTTTGAGTCGTTTCAACCTAAAAGCACTCATCACGACCTTTCGTCAATAAAACGGTTCAATTCAAAATTCTCTCTATAAATACCCCTTTCCCCAAAATAAAAAACCTTTACCACACTCATATTCTCCGGCGAACCTGCATCTTGCGTACCTCTCAACCAAAACCTGCAAAAATGTCTTCCTCCTCAGCATATGCTCAATCAGTCAACATCTCTAATGACAACGAAGTCACACAGGCCCAAGCTCTAACGTCTCACGCCCTATCCTTCGTCCAAAACCGATACGAGAAGGTCATGCTCGTGAAACAGCCCAACAACTACTACTTCGTTCCATCAAACACAGGTTTCCCTGAATTTACTTTCCCCCTCCTTGAAATTCTAAGGAATCATCCCCTGTTCTACGTCCTTTCTGCTACCAAACCGACCCCTGAGTCCTACATAACCCAATTTCTCTTAAGTTCTTACATAAGAACATTGGAAAACTCTGGACTGAGCATTGTGGGTTACGCCTTTCACCCTACCAATAAATCATTGGTACCTATGGAACTAAATGTGGACAAATTACGAACTGCCCTGCGTTTACCCACCCTGGAATCCCTTAATTTGAATGCTTATGCTGAACCCCGACAGATGAGGAATTAATTCAATTCCTTGAATTCTATTCCTATGCAACCCAAATCGTCAAACGGACTCAGTTCAAGCGCAAAAGACTACCCCCTATCTGGAATACCCTGTTCTCAATAGTAACTTCTGCTTAACAGGGAAGGTGGGAAGTCACGACCAGACCTCGCACGCAATGATGTCTATCGTCTATGGAATCTACTTCAACCTACCTTTGGATTACGCACAGCTTATATTCGAGGATATGGTTGGATTGATCAAAAAGAAATGCGCGACACAAAGGGGAGAAAAGTCCAAGGTCAAAGCGCAGAAGAAGGCCAAGGAAGACATGAACCAACCAAACCTAATTCTACAACGGTTCCTTAGTCTCGTCTTTGGAGATCTGATAGCAGCAAAACTACCTTCTGTGGAGCCCAACGCAAGGTTGTACCCGTTCAAAGAATTCCATCCAACTGAGCATGAGCAAGGGTCCAGAAGCCCCAGACCCTTATCAAAAGCCATGCTCAGGTTCCTTAGTCACGGAGATAGGAAGGCCTACAGACGTGGATTCAGGAGGCCAGAGCCGGTCCCTGAGACCCCACCACGCATAGGAAACCCATTCGGTGAGAAAATTGAAAAAATGAGGGTTGAGGGATGAACGGAGGAGCCAGAAGTGGCTGGTAAGGTGAGTGAGGCTGGCCTTAGAATCCCAAGTCCCCCACCTAAGAAGACCAAGAAGACACAGAAAGGTGCCGACTCTTCGGTGAAGAAGAAGAGGCCTGCAGAAGAAGAGGGCCCAAATAGTACTCTGCAGAAGCCTAAAAAGAAGAAAACCAAGAAGGCCCAACCGACAGAGGTTGTGGTCATAGAGGCTGCTGTTCCAGAGAGCCCCGCAAAGGCTACTACTCCCAAGCGCAAAAGGTTGCGCAAGGTCGTACAAGAGGAGTCCCCAATGGCGCAGATCCATGATGTCATTTTCAACCTCCAACAGGAGTTCAGAGCGCCAATTGACGTGATAGAGTTGGGGACAAAAGTCGTCTTAGACGAAGAAGAAGAGGAAGTGGAGTTAGAAGAGGGAGAAAAAGATACCACAGGTACACATCCTAGCCCTCCTCCCAGTGCTACTCACACTACCAGGGGCCCTGTTCTAGAGGGATCCCCTATTGAACAAACCGCACACACGCCAAACCCAACCCAAGCTAACCTCGTAGAGGACATTCTTCAGTCCTCTGTCGATCGCACAGTCGGGCAACCACCTCATACTCCTACATCCTCTCAAAAGGATGTTGGTTTTACTACAAGAGTCCCATCGCCCAAGGACTCGACACAACCAAGAGAGGCATCCGTTGCCTCTCCACACATGAGTGACCAACCAGAATGTGCTTCAGAGGCATATGTGAGAGTCACCGCGACAGAGGGTCTAGAACGTCCAATGTCCACACTCGATCCCTCTGCCATGTTAGGCTCTAAACCTACAAGGCACGATATCGACAGAACATCGGTAGGCTCTCCTCACAGAGAAGTCCAAGGATCTGGTAGAAGTCCCCGAGCAGACTACGATATACCAGTCGCTGAGGGCGCCTCACGCTCCAAGGCTACTAGGTCACCATGTGTTGGTGATCTAGGTACCCAGGATGCCTACATGACGAAGGGGGAGCTTCAAACCTTGGCCACAACGGTATTCCAAAAGATGGACGAGTTGAAAAGCTTGTTCATCTCTCGCACGATGACAGAAGACCTCGCCCCCATCACAGAGGCTCTGAAGGAGTTGAGCTCTACAACGGCAAAACTCAAGACAACACTCTCAACCCTTCAGAGCTCTGTCCTACAGAAGGATGATCTTGCAGAGGCGTTCAATGCTCTGACCCTCAATCCTTCTTCAATCCAGACGTTGAAGACAGAACTATCAGAGATGGCCACCCAGTTTGCCGCTGATTTCGTCTCTACGGGCTATTCAGACTACTCAACATTCAAAGACGAAATCAAGCAAATGTTCGCTTTTGCAGTCACTTACGGCGTGGATACCAAGTCATCCAGGGCCAATATCAATCATATAGCCACTCGCAGAGAGCTAGATGCGATGGTTGAAGCTGTGGGAGACATTGTACGTAAACATACAGACCAACTTCTTAAAGAGGCTCGAGCCTCCAACACGGCGATCAGAGACTGCACTTCCCAGCTCGTGAAAGAGGGAGACCTCCTTAGAAGCGAAATCTATCGAAGCGTCTCCAAATTGAAGTGGTCGACAGAGATAGACATAAGCCACGCCTCTGTGCTCGCAGAAGAGGTCATTAAGAAAATGAAGAAGGCGACCACCAAGATTCTGAAAAGATTGGAGAAGGCTCCCCTGGAAACATGCAAGGCAGAAGCCACCAAACACCATGACGATCAAGGAGATGATGACCATGATCGTCATGAGGGGGAGAAGAAGGCTGAGAAGAAAGATGAGCCAAAGAAGACTTCTGCCAAAGGTGTCAAGATAGTGGACTGTACAGCTGCCTTGTTCTCAAAAGGCAAAGAAAAGGCACCAGAGCCTAAAGACAAAGGCAAAGGCAAAGCTGTGGAGGAGACACCACAGAAGGGGCCGTCAAGCTCAGAGTCGCTAGTGCAGATAAACGAAGAAGATTATGACGACCCAGAGCTCCTTCAAGCATTAAAGGCTTCATTGGCAGAAGCTCAAGCAAGAAAGGGCAGAGGCCCCATTCCCAGAGCAGGAGAAGGCTTTTCATCAAAATTCCCACAAGTCCAAGGAGAAACGTCCACGGGTACGTTCGACGCTCTGCAAGGAACCGTCAAACCTATCCTTGCAAAGGGGTCAACCCAGAGGCCAATTCTTGAAGAAGAGGAAGCCAGAGTGCCAGAGTCCTCCACAGTAGGAAGGGTTTCTAAGATATTCGAATCAATGAGTAAGATTCCCATGCAACAAGTACGCACATAGCCTGTTACTACTGTGGAAGAGATTCTGATGTGGAGATACTCTGAAGTGGACACAGAGCCCTCCTATGATCCAGAGCTCACAGGTATTCCTTCTGTTGATGCCAAGTTCCAGTTCTCTAAGCTTACCAAGCCACGTGAGCAAGTATTCTCAGAGCACGTGATTGTGTCACTTGAAACAATTTCTCCAAGGACCCTGCTGAAGAGGAAGGTGCTCTATGCCCAATACGTTGTGAAGAGGAATGACGGCAACCTGTACACGTTCACAGATGCTGACCTCCACAACCTCTGTGTATTTGATTTGATCTTTTTGCACAAAATACTAAACAAATACATGGAGTGGAGGTCAAGCTATGCTCTGTCTCTTAAAAGGCTTATCGAGGTCATGCGTGCACAAGTGAAGTACTACAGCCAGAAGGACTTCGAGATAGCAATGAGGTTAGCCCAGTCAGATCTTAAGATCACCCCTCCA
>NC_037532.1:18827099-18858178 GCF_001531365.2 Cynara cardunculus var. scolymus
CCACAGAAGACCACAGAGGACCAACAACAGAAGACGATCATTCGTACAAGTCAAGATTGACAGAACCTCTGTTGTCTCTCACAGAGGTTCTGAAAAATGGTCCTCTGTTATCAAGTGCTTACAAGTCATATCCAGCAGAGCCTCTGGGATGGCTCACAGAGGGTATGCAGTTTATCTTCTGTGAAGAACCACTTCTCACTGCTTTACTTAGGTCTGTTAGCTGCACGTGCTTATAACATGACTATGTTTGTAATATGCTTTATTTGAACGGCTTAGATCATTTCACTTGTCTAGGTCATGTCAGAAAAGCCGTTAGGAACTAATATAAATAGCAGCTTAGGCCTTTGTAATTCGGTGTGCTTCCGTATTGTAATTATCAATATTTTCAATAGAATTGAAAATTATTTGAAGCAATTTCTCTCGTGTTCTTCATTCTTCATCTGTGTGTTCTTGATTGATTTCTTACTCTGTTTGTTCATACATTGTTTCCACGGCACTGTTATTGTCTAAAAGATCATCCAGAGTATTTGATTAATATCATAAGTAGAATCTAAAGGTCCTATCAATGATGATGATGATGCTCATCCTGATGTTACTGAAAACATTCAAGTGGGCCCAATCATAGACAATCTTGATGATATTTTTTATGATAATCAAAGATCAACAAACATGTCCGAGTCTTCACAACTTATCTTTTGATGTTGATGACTTTGACAATGATTTCGATGAATTGCATCAATTATTGAATGATTTACCGGTTGAAGAAGATGAGGGAGTTCAAGTAGAAAATGTTGAGAGAATGAGTGAAGGGGACGGAGAAAAATATGGAGAGGGTGAGTGTGGAGCTCAAAATGAAGAAAATGCTTCTATCCCAACTGATACACTTAGCCGGGCACACACATATGCTATCGACATTCATTCGTTGAATG
Organism: Cynara cardunculus var. scolymus; assembly: GCF_001531365.2. Lineage (NCBI taxonomy): Eukaryota > Viridiplantae > Streptophyta > Magnoliopsida > Asterales > Asteraceae > Cynara > Cynara cardunculus. The sequence goes on from NC_037532.1 coordinate 18,828,029, forward strand.
TTGATATTGAAACAGAGATAGCTAGCCCGGCTATGCAAATGTACACCTCCCTAGCCACTCAGTTGCTTCTCAACAAGCAATTGTTTCATCTTCTCACAGGGATATATCACATACTCTGTCTGCTTCTCACTTGGAGAATGTAGATATTGAAACTAGTAGGCCTCTGCCCCAGCCTACGACATCGATTCAGTGCACCCCAAGTCTAGCGCCGATAAACATAGGTATACTTGAGTCTAGAGCATTCGTTGCTTAATCCGTAGTTCTTTGTGAACTAGCCGGAACGACCCGAGTGGAGTCTGTAGACTTTCCACAAGGACATGTCAGAAGTCCTACCAGTGCTAACATTATGCCAACACTGAACGTAGGCACAACAGTTGTCTCAACTGTTGTTACAACTGGCAATCTATGTGATCCAGTTGTTACTTTACCTGACTTTGTGTCAAGGGAATATTTAGATGGCACCCTAAAGGCTGTCCAAGAAACTATGAGAGTTCAGATCCTTAATTTGAAGAGATTATTGAAGGGAAAAGAGCCAATAATTGAAGATCAATCGTCTGTGCCGTCACCACCGCCTGCTCCTAAACCTCCAAGGGAACAAGAACAAATGATGGATGAGCTGAAGTCACTACTGTACACAAAGTTAATATCGAGTCAAAATCCTGATGCGGCGGAGGCATATCTGGTTGGGCTCTTAAGACAACGAGTTGAGGAGAATCCTACTGTAAAGGCCTCAAAATTTCTAGCTTTCCAGGACGTTGTAGCTGCTAATTTCTCCAAAATTAGTACTATAATTGCCTCTAACACTCAAGCAATGTCTCTAATGCAAAACTCCATTGATTCCTTAACCGAAGGGGTATCAACTTTGGAAAATACTTGCCGAGCTCAGGCGACCACTTTGAAAAGAAGGCATGTTGATCAGAACGATCCTGATCATCATGAGGGGGAGAGGAAAGGACAAAGGCTGGCTGAGTCGTCAATTGGTGCTGAAGGTGTAGCTGGGGAGCCAGAGTCTCTGATCACATAGATTGCCAGTTATCAAATCATGTGATCGAGCCAATGGTTGAAAAGCTGGCGGACTCCACTGTAGAAGCAAGGCTGTTATTGGATTTGTCTGCCAATGTTAGATTCAATGATGTCTTCTCAAGAGAACTGGGTGGAGTTCAAGATTACGGTGAAGATATTGATAACATTGATGAGTCAGCGGACATCTACTTTGACTTTTAAACAGACATCAATGAAGATAATCCTGTTTTTTCTGTTTCAGGCTGATCATCAAACTACTTCTGAACTTCCCACCACAGTTTCTCAAGGCGCTTCTGATACTTCTAAGATGGCATTTGATCCTACATAGATCTTTTCTAAAAATTATGTGCCATTTTCAATTTGAGCTAATGTTCCAGGTTTTGACAGAGCTCGGATCAGATAACCTTATCTTGAAGATATCTATTTTAGCATTTTTATTCATCACCAAAAAGCTTTAAGTGGTGACAGAATCCTTGGTATTTATAAAGAGACTCGAGAATATCATACTAAATACAAGCACTTTATGAAAGCCAAGCGCCTACCAATTTGTCAAGTACGACCCAGACATCACATTGTGTCTATCAAGAATATTGATGCCAATAAACTCGTAAGAACTTCAGGACATTTAGCGAAGTTGACTTTCCAAATCTTTATCATGAAGATCTGGAGCATCTTTACCATGAACTTCGGGATCTCACTGCTAGAAGAGAAGGAGCAGTCGTCAGTCTAGAAGCTATAAAGAGATACTTAAAGAGTCATGTTAAATTGTCTTTGGTCATTGATGTTCAAATGGGCTTTGAAGGTAATCAGAAGATCATAAACTTGAAAAGACCTAATCAAGACATTAAAGGTTATCCTCTCTTTACTATTCTTGAAGATCCAGAGTTTGGGGTAATATATGATGGTGTAGACAAAGCTAAGAGATTTATGAGGTTGAGTGAGCTGAATAAGTACTGTGATGGTACTATCAAGCTGGTGCGACGGGCTCTTGAGAGAATTAAAGCTCACAATGATAAAGCTGCGGAAAATGAAAGAATGAGTCTTAGAGAAAGGTATCTTCTGATCAATGCATTAAACCTGTTGGATGATAAATTGCAGTATCGGAGTGCATGGAGAAGAATCGAAACTCACTTGGGTCTTAGATAGTCAAGATTTACTATTTCGCGTGCTTGAATCCAAAGGGGGAGAATGTTGGGTTCAATGTTGTGCATTAATGTTGTATTCAAGCAAGTTTCTCCTATTTTGTAATAGTTTAGTCTTTAATGCTTTCCTAGTATAAATAGGATGATTAGTGTTGTAATTAGTGTTGAGCTAATCACTTTTGTAAACACTTTACAAGATTTAATATCATACACTTGGGTGAATTTCTCTCTCTAGATTGATCATATTCTTGATTGAAGATTATCTGATTTCTGTGATATTTTAGGAATTACAAGAAAGGGATCCAGTAAAAGCAAAGTGTTGGATAAAGGAAATCGAATCGATGTTTAACATCAGTAAATGTTCTGAGGAGGACAAGGTTAGATCTGTTGTCTCCATGTTAAAATCTAACGCATTATATTGGTGGGATGTGGAATCATCGACTAAGCCCGATATTCTACAAACTATGTCTTGGGATGAATTTGTAACCAGATTTAATGATCAATTATGTTCCAAGACTGTTGTAAGACAGATGGAAGAAGACTTCTTAAAGCTACAGCAAAGCAACCTGTCTGTATGGGAGTATACTAAGAAGTTTATCGAATATTCCTAATTTGTAGAACATTACGTTTCTTCTAAGTCCATAAAAATGGAAAGGTATATTTGGGGTTTAAAGCCCTCTATTAGAGAATTCGTAATTGCAATGGATCCTGCTACATTTTCTCTAGCTGTGAATGCTGCCGAAATAACAGAAAGAAACAAGAATCGGCAGGGGGAAGAAAAAGTGGTGGAAAATGGAAATGGGAAGGGTATTCAGCTAGTTTTCAAAGACCCAAATTTATAAAAACAGATAACCGATCTATTCAACAACCAACCGTTACAGCCTGTCCTCGATGTCAACAAGTACATCAAGGTAATTGTCAACCTGAAGAAAGGAAGTGTTATTGGTGCGGCGAGTCAAGGCATTTATTGAAGGATTGTCCTGCACCCAAAGTATGCTTCCAGTGCAATTCACCTGATCATATTTAACCAAATTACTCACAGTTGAGAGTTCCCCGATTGACCATGGGAGGGAATACCCCAAGTACCTGTGGAAGGCCTAATGCATCAAGGAGAGGACATGGTGGGGGGCGGGGCCGATCATTTCAAAAGACAAAAAGTAAGGCCGAAACGACACCCAGATGTGGTAGCAGGTACTTTTCTTGTTAATTCTATATATGCTAAAGTGCTATTTGATTCTGGTGCGAACTTTTCTTTCCTATCACCATCATTTGCTAATTGTGCATATATGAATTATGTGCCCCTTGACGATATATTAGTGGTTGATACCGCTAATAGTCAAGTATTTATTACCTATGTGTTTAATAATTGTATAATTGAAATTGAGGGGTATGGGTTGCCGATCCGTTTATTTCGTATACCGATTAAAGAATTCGACGTTATGGTCGGAATGGATTGGTTGGCAGAAAATCAGGCTAGTATCTTATGTAACAAGAAGATGATTAGTATCAACTTTCTAGATAGAGGGTCGATTATTATTGCCAATCACCATATCAATTTATTATCAGTTTTAAAAGCTCGTAAATGTATTCAGAAAAGTTGTCAGGGTTATCTGGCCTATGTCATCGATTCAAAGAAAGAAAAAGGTAAGCAAGAGTCAATTCTGGTTGTCTATAATTATCCAGAGGTTTTTCCAGAAGATTTGACTGGTCTACCGCCTGATAGATCTATCGAGTTCAAAATTGATCTGTTACCCGGGGCAGCACTAGTGGCTAAAGCACCGTACTGATTGGCACTGTCAGAATTGAAAGAATTGGTTACTCATTTGAAAGATCTTCTTGACAAAGGTTTCATCAGACCGAGTACTTCACCTTAGGGTGCTCCGGTTTTGTTTGTCAAAAAGAAAGATGGATCGATGCAGATGTGTATTGATTATTAGGAGTTGAACAAGCTGACAATCAAGAATAAGTATCCTTTACCAAGAATCGATGATTTATTTGATCAACTGGTGGGAGCCAGTTACTTTTCAAAAATCGATTTGCGGTCAGGATACCATAAGATAAAAGTCAGGAACGAAGATATTGCCAAGACTGCTTTCCAGACCAGGTATGGACATCACGAGTTTTTGGTTATGCCTTTCGCTTTAACCAATGCTCCTACAGCTTTCATGGATTTGATGAACCGAGTATCTAGTGAATATCTCGATAAATTCGTTATCGTTTTTATTTACAATATTCTTATATACTCGAAATCTGAGAATGAGCATGCTAAACATCTTCGTATGATCCTTGAACTTCTGAAGAAAGAAAAGTTGTATGCAAAATTGTCCAAATGTGAATTCTGGTCGAGAGAAGTTCAATTTCTAGGTCATGTCATATATGAGGCAGGAGTGAAAGTTGATCCTACTAAGATTGAAGCGGTAGAAAAATGGGATGCATCGAGAACTCCTTTTGAAGTCTGTAGTTTTTGTTAGGACTGAAAATCAATATTAAATTGTATTTGTCTTCAAAGATAAAATTGTCTATAATTGTTTTAGACATCGTGTTTGACTTTTCTTTAAAGTTTGACTTTGACTAGAGGGTTCATCTTTGACCCTATAAATAGGCTTTTGTTTAGTGTAATTTTGTAAGAGCTCATTGTAAAATCAGATACGTTTTATAAAGTTTGACCAAACTTTGAATGTGTGACTATTTCTCTCAATATCCTTCCAAGTGTTCTTACAAGATTTCTAGATCTGCTATGGAATCATGAAGTTTTATGAAGATTGATCATCAAAGTGGACTTACATTTGGTATCATAGCAAGAAATGCAAGAAATCAAGAGAAGAAATCAACGTTTTTGAAGATTTTTCGTAGATATTTTCTGGAATTTTTTTGTGTTCTTCATATGTTCTTCAAGTTCTTCATTTTTTTTAAGTTTGATCCATTTTTTTTTAAATGTTGTGTTTTTGTGTTAAATATGTGATCATTGTATGTGTTTTTGCTTCGTGAATCTTTGTTATACACAAAGATTTTCGTTTTGATGTTTATTTTTCAAGTTTTTGGTGAATTTTTTGTGTTTTTGAAATTTTTTTGTTCTTGAATTTTTTTTTTATAAAATTTGTGTTTGATCCATTTTGGCTTAATTTTTTTTTGTTTTAGTGTTTTTGTTTTCTTTTAGGCCCATATCTAGTCTTAGGCCTACATCGCTCAACAGCCCATTTGACTGCAGTTCATCTCTACATCGTGCAAAGCAGTATTCGGATTTGGCTTCATCATCGCTCAATAGAACAGATTTCATCATCGAGCAAGGTTGACTAAATCGAACACAAGGTTAGGCGATGTTGGTGTAAATCGATCACAAATTGCTCACTACTTCACCCGGTTTAGTCTTCATCACCCCTCATCTCAATCGATTTAGACTTCTTAGCAGGTTTGTTCTTTATTCACTGTGTTAAATCACTCATCAAGGAACCAGGTTCATCTTCATCACAGCAGCTTATTTCACTTATTTCGTTGATACACAGTCTCCATCTTCATCGTCATAGACCTTGCCCTTCATCTGGAAGACTAAATATAAATCGCAGGATTCATCTATATCGTTCAGCAACTGTCCGGATTCAACATAAATCGCTCAAAAGATTTTAGCTATTTTTTCTCTAAGTGTAAATCGGACATAGACATCTCCGATTTTGGTGTATATCGTATAACTCAGTGACCGGAGTTGGCAATAAATCGCTCAAGAAATCGCTCATTAAATCGTTCAAGAAATTGGTTAAGTCATTACACTCAACTATCTGCAAGTGTGTCTGATTTCCATCTAAATCGAACATCATCTTGACTGTTTTTGACTTTAATCGAAGACTACGATTTCACATAACTGCTCGATTTATGCCTTCATTGCTATCTGTTTTAGAGGAAAATCGCTCAAAGCTTTGAACGATTTAAGGACAACATTATGTTCATTCACTTTAATTGCAAATTTTTTTGATCGATTTCATCTCATCGGACAATCTCATCGGATATTTTATCTTACCTGTATTCAAATTAAATCGATCATCAAGAACATCTTCATTGTTCTTTAGTCTAAATCGAACAAAATCACCCGAGTCGGTTTTTGGCATCCTCGAACAACCTTCATCCGAGTTCAAGTCATTCTCGACTCTAATCCTATTTGAGCGAGCTTAATCGGTTTCATATAAATCGCTTCATAATCTGTCCCATTTCATCTTTAAGCACATTCTTGTTCGAATTTGGTTTGACCGGATTAGGTGTAAGTCGCTCAACACTTTACCCGGTTTAGGTGTAAATCTCTCAATTCATTACCCGGACTTCGAATTCATCGATCAAGACTATTGCTAACATTGCTCAACCCCGAACACAGGTCCATCCGATTTAGGGTTCCTTTCTCAAGGTTTACGAATTTGGCTTAGTCGAATTAGGGATTTCATCGCTCAATTGTTTGATCTCTCATTTTTTTTTTCTGTTTTGGGCCTGTTTTTGTTGTGTTTGGGCCTGATTTAATTTCTTCATTATTTTTTTAGCCCATCTGTAATTTTCTTTTAGCTTTTTTTTTAGTTTTCAAATATTTTTTTTTGAACATTTTTTAACTGTTTTTAATCTGATTTTATCTGTTTTGATAACTGTTTGAGAATTTTTGAATTGTTTTGTGTCGCGTAAACTGTTTCTAATCAGTTTTAATTGTTTTTTACTGTTTTTAACAATTTTTAATTGTTTTCAACAGTTTTGACTGTTTTTACTGATTTTTGACAGTTTTTCATCGATTTTCTGATTTCTCAACAATTTTTGTGCTTTTCTGATTTGTTTTTGAGCTTAATTGTTTTTTTGATTTCTTTTATTGATTTCATCGCATTTGATTCTTGTGATCAATCTGTTTTAAAATGGCAGTTTTTTTTGAGAAGGAGAATACAAAAATGAGAATTAAAATTTCAGAATTGAAAAAGAGCGTGAGTGATTATAAAGATAAATATGTGAATGTATTTCTTGAAAATCACGCTAATTTGGAATGGGCTAAAGAGTTGAAACAAAGTCTTGAAAAATCTAAAGAAGAACAGAAATTTCTTCAAGCTGAGATTGATGTATTACTTGGAAAATATACTTATCTCAAGGGAATCGAAAGAGAGACTTTGATTTGTTAAAGGACAATTCCGGGCTGAAGTCTAGGATTTTTGAACTTGAAAAGATTTTATATTCTGAAAGAAAAGAGTCAGATGAAGAAGCAATAAAGCAGAGCAAAATTAAGCAAGAATTGGTAGATAAAATCCGTAAAGCTGAGTTTGAACAGAATGCTTAAAGGAATTCTCAAGGGAGTAAGAATATAGAGACTGAGGACTTAACCGATAAACTTCATAAGTCTGAGAGTGATCGGAGTGAGTTAATGAAGTTACTGGATTTATAGAAAGAGAAGGTTCTAGAAGCTGAGAAAAGTTTGGATGTTGAAAGGAATGAATTTAAGAAAGAGAAGAAGAGGGTGATTGAAAAGATTCAGTGTTGAATGCATATATTATGAAAATAAGATAAACTCTGTCGAGCTGAACGCCAAAATGCTATTAAATCAAATCTCTAATTTTGAGCAGTTGATTATCTTGGAACGAGCCAAGATAGATAAAGAGAAGAACGACATCAAAGAAGAATGTCTGAGCCAAAATCAAGAACTGTCTGACTATATTGCTAAAAAGCAAAAGGCTTTGGACGAAGAGAAGAAGCTATTTGCGCTTGAAAAGAGAAATACTACAAAGAAATATGCATCTATAGCTAAAGAGCTTGCTGAAAAGAAAAAGTGGCTCGACATTGCTTCTGAGAATGAAAAAAGTAGCTCAGATGAAGAGAGAAGATAGTTTGATAATGAGAAGAAGAAGTTTGAGAATCTTAAGAAGGAGTTAGAAGGTAAACTCCTAGATACTTCCAAGAAATTGTCTGATCTGAAGACAGAACTTGAAACTGAATTGAAAATGAGAACTGAACTCAAAGCGAAGTATGATTTAGTTGCTGTTGAACGAGACCAGCTTTTAAAGAAAGTCAAAGACTTTTCTTATGCTCAAAGTTCAACTGGTTCTCATTCACAGTGTAAAACCAGCTTTTATGACTGTTCTAAGTCTAATAGTTATTCAAGCAGTCCTAAATCTACTGTTTCTAAGAACTATTCTCATTCTTCAAGTCAGTACTATCAAGGGTACATCATCGGATCACCCAATTATTATTCAAAAGTTAAAAGCATTTGGGTAAATAAGTCTGAATCTGTTTTGTCCCAAAATTTTGTTGTTACTAACAATCTTCCTTGTTTTGTGAGATCTACTACTGACATGATAAATCTTAGCAAGAGAAGGATCATGTGCTCCACATGCAAAATTATAGATTTTGTGAGCAGGGAGATGTACTATAGGTGGACTGACGATAACAGATATCAGAAGAATTGGAAAGGTAATAACATGTATGATTACAATTACTGGTATGGATCTTACTGCATTTATGATCATCCTGTTAAAAGAGTAAAAAAGAAAATATCTAATAAGAATAGATGGTTTGGAAGTTATAACATCCCATAACCTGATACTAACAAAGAAGGACCCAAGTTCGTTTGGGTACCAAAATCTGTCTAATCTTATTTTGAAGGTGCGTCATTACTGCGCTGATCATAAAATCATATAGATGATGCACTAATTTAGGGGGAGTTGTAAATTGTTCAAACAAAGGCTTCTAAACATTCAGTTTAGGACCCCTGCTTTAACGTTGTGGTTTCTAAACACCCAGTTTAGGACCCGTGCTAAAAATGTTTCCATTTTTTTAATTTTTGAGCTGAATCGGAAACATTACTTAAATCTACTTTCTAGGGAGAGTCTCTAGAAATTTCAATAAATGTTTTAGGAAAGTGAATTTTTTTTTTGGAAACGAGTACATTTTCTGAACAGGTATTTCCTGAGATTTTACTTGTGTAATTTCTCATCGAACATAACTCCAATACATGTTTCAGCTATTCTTGAAATTGTTATTATCACGTCTCGTAAATAATATCATTTTCGGTGATAATAAACTCGTTAGTAATCAAAGTTTGTTTTCTGATTTTTTTTACTTTGATTGATACATATTCGTTAATTCTTTGAATAATCAGAATCTGTAAACTTGTTCTTACAAATCTTCATTCATTTCTCTCGCATTTTGAATAATCTGATTGTTGTCATATCACTCCTTCATTAATTGTGCTTAAAAGCCAAATATCTTGATCAATTTTTATCTGATCATTGTACTTTATAGCAATAATACTTTTGATCAATTGTTTGTGATCATTTGAGCATACACTGCTAAATTTAGGAGGGACTGAGTGCTTAACAGAAATACCTCTAGGGAACGTCAGAACCGACAAACCTACCCAAGAGGACAACCATATCTAAGTGAGCATTAAATACAAAAAGGTTTGTGTGCAGAGCTTAAAATGAAAAAGAGACGGGTAGTTGTTGTTAGCTAAAAGAATTGATGAGAGTTGTGTCAGGATCAAAAGAATAAACAAGATCTTGTTCTAAACTTCAAATTACCAGGCATACCACATAATCTATTAGTTCTCAATTCTTTCGAGACTAATATTGAAAAAGGCAAAGCCCAGGCAAATTCTTGTCACAACCCCACTGGCTACTCATTTATCTCTTAACAGATAAGTGTTTCAATAACACTTGGGGCACACAGCTCAAAATCTATCAATTTCTCATTCAGAGAAATTTGATATTGAAACAGAAGGATATATGTTCCTCCTTCAAGTCTTTTTGATCACGAATTGAGTCAGATAAATTTGTGTAGTCCACACAATTTATTATTTTGAGCCTAAACAGAAGCATTAGTTGCTTTATTTTTTCAACACTACACAGATTTTGCATTTTATATGTTATTTTGCCGAAACATTTATAGATATGCTATTATTAAGCTATCGATGATTGAACGAAAGACCTGGTGAGATAAACCTTAAAAAGTCTCATATATACAGTACATCCGTTGTACTGAGTATATCTGTTATACTCGTAGACAATCTTTTTATAAGATTGAAAACAATTTCATACGTTGAAATTGGTAGTTATTTTCCCATTTCCTCTAAATCTATAAAGATTATACAAGTGGATTTGAAAAGATCTGCTTACAATTTTATGAATTGACGGTTCTCGCTGAATATTTCATTCATTCTGAAGTATGATGTAATGATTCTCATTTTGTCATAAGGGGGAGTACGTAATAATGAATGAAATGCTCAATCCCGAATGATATAAGGGGAATATGTTGTAAAGATCAGGGGAGAGTAACATCAATGTCGGCAAAAGACTCAAAGGAGTGCGACTGGAGATTATTACAGAAGATTATTCCTGTGCAACAGTGTTTGAAAGTTTTTGAATGTGAAGATCATCCTTTCAAACGTTTATTGACAGAGATTTCTCATTGAAGAGAATGTTTGTGAATTTTATCTAAAGAAGTTCATTTTTTAGAAGAATGTTAGAATTTGTTTGTCTGAAGATTATTTGAAGTCCATATCTTAAAGATCAATTCTGAAGATCATTACTGTTTTTGTTCAACATTGTCAAAAGAGAAGATCATCGCTATTCTCCATTCGAAAAGGAAAATGTTAGAAGATTTTCTCAACAAAAGATTGTCTGAAGATTTCAAATTGAAGATTGGTTTGAAGATGTCATAAAGTGCTTAAAGTGACAAAGTTCAAATGAGATTCAAAGCGCGTAAATTCTTTCAAGCCTGAATACAAAAGGGGAGAATGTTAGGACTGAAAATCAATATTAAATTGTATTTGTCTTGAAAGATAAAATTGTCTATAATTATTTTAGACATCGTGTATGACTTTTTTAGTAAAATTTGACTTTGACTAGAGGGTTCATCTTTGACCCTATAAATAGGCTTTTGTTTAGTGTAATTTTGTAAGTGCTCATTGTAGAATCAGATATGTTTTATAAAGTTTGACCAAACTTTGAATGTTTGACTATTTCTCTCAATATCCTTCCAAGTGTTCTTACAAGATTTCTAGATCTGCCATGGAATCATGAAGTTTTATGAAGATTGATCATCAAAGTGGACTTACAGTTTTCCAAGGTTAGCAGGTTACTATTGGAATTTTATTTAGGATTTCTCAAGAATTGTAGTACCATTAACTAAGCTGACTCGAAAGAACATTAAGTTTCAATAGGAAAAGAATCAGCAAAAAACTTTCAGTTATTAAAATATCGTCTTTGTAATGCTCCGGTGTTGTCTTTGCTAAAGGGATCTGAAGATTTCTTGGTCTACAATGATGCATCAAAGCTGGGTTTGGGCTACGTACTAATGTAAAGAGTAATAATTTCTTACACGTCCAGACAACTTAAGGATCATGAAAAGCAGTATCTGACACACGACATGGAGCTGGAAGCTGTAGTTTTTGCTCTGAAAATTTGTAGGCACTATTTCTTGGGAATGAAATGTCAGATCTTTACAGATCACAAGAGTCTTCAACATCTGTTCAGCCAAAAAGAGTTAGACATGCGACAACGACGATGGATTGAACTGGTAAATGATTATGATTGCACGATTCTCTACCATCCGAGGAAAGCCACTGTGGTATCAGACGCTTTGAGTAGAAAAGAGAAAAGTGGTACGATCAAGGCCATAGCAATGAGAATGAATATATTGCCAGATCTCCACTGTGAAGTTTCAAAATGTCAAGAAGAAGCTGTCAAACAAGATAATTTCAAGTTTGAACGAATGGGTAAATTGATTTCCACTCTGGAAAAGAACGACAAAGGAATTTTGGGTTTTCAGGGACGGATCTGGATACCACGCTATGGGAATATCCGGGAGATTAGATAAAATCCACAAATCCTAGTATTCCATTCATCATAGCACCAATAAAATGTATAAGATTTAAAACCATTTTATTGGTGGCCTAGATTAAAAACAGACGTAGTGAGGTAAGTGGAGCGATGTCTAACGTGTCTGCAAGTAAAAGTTGAACATCAGAGACCATACGGGAATCTGGACTCTTTAGAGATTCCTGTGTGGAAATGGGATCATACTACAATGGATTTCATCATGAAATTACCTCAAACTCCAACAACCATATGGGTGATTGTGGACCGTTTATCAAAATCTGTGTACTTTCTACCGATAAAAGAGAGTTATTTGTTAGAAAGATTGGCAAAGATTTACATTAAAGAAATTGTGACCAAGCACGGGGTTCTGTTATCTATCATCTCAGACCAGGATAGTCGGTTTATGTCAAAATTTTGGGAGAGTTTTCAGAAAGCCTTTGGTTCTCAGATTCGACTGATTACGGCATATCATCCGTAGACTGACGGGCAGAGTGAAAGAAAAATTTAGACTCCCGAAGATATGTTAAGGGATTGTATTATTGACTTCGTGGGATCATAGGAAGATCATCCGCGTTGATTGAATTTGTCTATAACAACAGTTATCACTCTAACATCCAAGCGGCACCGTATGAAGTCATGTATGATTGTAAGTGCAGAATGCCGTTATATTGGAATGTGGTGGGTGAAAAACAATTAACAGGTCCATAAATTGTTTAAGTTACTTCAGAGAAGATCGAACAGATTAGAAGGAAAATTAAAACAGCTCAGGATCGTTAAAAGAGCTATGTCGACAGACACCGTAGGCCAATTGAATTCCTTGTAGGGGATTATGTAATGTTAAAAGTCTCTCCATGGAAGGGGGTAGTCAGATTCGGTAAAAGAAGTAAGCTTAGTCCAAGATATATCGGGTCATTCAGAATCTGCAAGCGAGTCGAAATGGTTGCATATCAATTGGAGCTACCATAGGAGCTTAGTTCGACCTATAACACTTTTCATATGTCTAATCTACGAAAGTGGATCCGTACCTGGAAGTACTGCTACCAGAAGTGAAGTTAGATAGTAAACTGAACTTGTAATAAAGTGAACTTTGTGGAAACACCAGAAGCTAAAACTGATCGAAAAACCAGAGTGTTATGAAACAAAGAGATCAGTCTGGAAAAAGTTCAGTGGCACTTTCATAGGGGTTCTGAGGCAACCTGGGAGTTAGAATCTGAAATGAGAGCCGAATATCTGTGGTTGTTTAAGTGAATGAATTGTGGGAAGAAATTCTTTTGAGGGGTGAATAGTGTGATAACCGGGTCCTGGTTATGCACCTAAGGTAATTGTTATGTGGTTACCTGATTATCTGATTATGTGGATATCTGATAAATTAATATAATTGATCATGTGGATACATGATTACATAAGATTAATATGTAAATGTGGGCATATTCTCATGCATGGAAAGTATGAAGAATTGATATTATATGTATAGGAATGTGTATGCATGATCCCTATGAAGTTGTGTATGTGTGCATGGTTTGCATGCTTGAGTATTACATGTGCATATGTGTATTTACTTGGGGTCTAATTAAAACAATTTTATATGGCTTTTCTAAACCGTCTTCGTCAAAGTTGATATATAAGAGGAAAGTTTGAAAAGAGAAAAAGTTTTCTGCCATTTTTGGAAAGTTGGGAGAGTAAGTAAAAAATCTGTGTGTGGTTTGTTGTATTTGAAAGTGGGTCTGCGAATTGAAGTGGAAACTGTGTGTGTTCATAATTCATCTTCCTTTAAAATTCAAAATTTGCAGAAAGGTAAGTTTTATTACATACCAACAATTCATTTAGTCTTTTATGATATTGGCTTTACATACAAATTATTGATGTTATGTGAATTTCAAGTTTATGTTCTTGACACATTCATTAGACCGGTAAAGTTTTTGTAATCGGACAAATATTTTCTGATGAGGGTTCCTCCTCGGCAAAGCCTTGGCTAGTGAAGAATTGATGACTAAGTATTGATCGATGAGGTTTCTTATCAGACATACTTTTGTCCGAGAAGGACTCTTCACCGAATATGTTTTGACCAGTTAAGATTACTCATCGCTCATTGTTTATATATGGATTTGACGTTTAAAATTCATATGTTTGACCAGTGAGCAATTGTGTCCTGACACTTGGTGTCCGATAAGGGTATGCTCGAACACTTGGTGTCCGATAAGGGTAATGCCCGGACACTTGGTGTCTGATATGGGTGTGTCTAGTTAAGAGTTGTCCAGATAATGATAAAAGTTGACCGATGAAGACAAATTGGTGCCAAAACTTGTGTTATTCAAATGAGGATATTCTATAATTATTATATAATCAACTTTAAACCAATTTATAATGCAAAAAAGACATTTTGTATCTTTTAAATAAGAATTGGGAACTGGGAAAATATATTGATGTTTTCTTTCAAGACGTGTGTGACATAAGTCTGTTTTGAAAGAAATACTGATTTTAAGAAATGTTTCTCCAAGACGTGTGTGACATGAGTCTGTTCTAGCATGAAACTATGTTTCAAATGTTTCTCCAAGACATGTGTGACGTAAGTCTCTTCTGGCATGAAACTATGTTTTAAATATTCCTTCAAAACGTGTGTGACGTAAGTCTATTCAGCTATGGAACTAGGTTTCTTCAGATCGTGTGTGACGTAAGTCTGTAATGATTTGAAACCATGTTTAAGGTGGAAATAAAGGTGACATATCAAGGAGATGTGTACCTATGAATATAAGGGTGGCAATTGTGGGCGTGATTAATATTATAACTCTTGTTGTTATCACCATAAGACACGATAATTCTAAATCAACATTTCTCCGTGACTTGATGACTTAGAGGTATTGTTCTTATTGAAATAATAACATTGATGTTATTGATAAAGGAAAAATGATTTATAACCAGAGGCATTAATTGCCATGATTCCAACATGGTTTTGATAAAATTTGATATTTAAGAAGACACAGAAGATTTCTGGTTATAGATGTGCATCAACCTTATAGTGCAAATCAATAACAGATTGAAGAATGATCTTATTCATGTTAGCCTGAGAGTTGAGCGGGCACAAATATTTTTCATTTCTCGTAAGATAGTGGACTGAGAGTCTGAGAGAACAGTCAAATGAGCACTAATTGAATCATCATTGTTCCCAAGTGCTGTAATAGTACGACTATAAGCATGTATGTCTGCATCTTGTCGACTCACCTCAGTAGTAAGCCTGGATGCAATGGTGTCGAATCTACCAGATAGATTAGTATGGAGAGAGGCCTGCTGAGAGAGAAGCAACTAACAGTGAGAAGAAAATCTCTGAAACATGTCTACCACCTCATAAGGTAGAGCATATAAGACACCAGAAGGAGAAGGGGGAGGAAACTAAAAGCCCGACTGATGTGTGGGCCTTGCAGAAGAATCAAAAGCATGAGTAGGTGAGCAATCTTTGATTGGGCTTGTTGGCCTATCCTAGGAAGAAGCTGCAACACCCTCGGTATGATCGACTCCCTGAAAGTCACCGATGGGAATATCACCGACGTCGGCTTAAAGCTGGACGTCTGTATCAACAATCTCGGTAGGAGGTTTGATATATGCATCAGCAACACCGACGTGAGACTCAGTGTCTGTATCATCAACGTCTGCAAGAGGCGGGTCACTGATTACCATAGCAATAGAGGTAGTAGGCTGGTAAGGTTCACTACCCACATCCATAAGCTTGAAAATGAAGAAAAGGGATGTCATCATCAGCCAGAGCAGAAAAGTCATCCATCCGTGGAAGATCATCGAGATTATTGATCTCGGGTGATAGTTCGTGAGTATGTGGAGGAAAAAAAGGACCTCAGAAAGGGTAGGTATACGAGTCATCACCAAGGGTGTGTAGAGACGTCAAGGTACAGTGATGTAGGATCCCCGATTGTCCAACAATTCCTGTTGGGAGGGCACTGAGAAGGTAGGGGTGCATAACAGATGTATTGGGCTCAGTAGGACCAATTTCAACAACCTTAGATTGTTGAGAGTCCTTGGCTGGAGATGTGTGTTTAGCACTGTGGGGTTTCTTGGTCTTCTTAATGAAAGAGCCAAGAGGGGATAACTTAGAGTGCCTGCTTTTTTTCTTAGAAGAGTGCGAGGCTGGGTGAGACTCTGAAGGTTCTTTCGGACTCGTAGCCTCAGAAGCATATGCAAAGGGGGCAGGGAGAAAGCTATTTGCCAGCCATCTCTTAACTGAGAAGGTGACCTCTTTAGAGGCAGTAGCTGATGAAGAGAGAGAAGGGGCCACCGACTTGGAGGAGTGCTGGGTGACTGGTACAACATGAGAACGGGCCCTAACTGCTGTGGCCACCAAGCACTCTCCCTAGAGCGGGTTGGGAGAGGTGGCAAAAGAAATCATACTGTTAGACCCCATCATTCTTATTTGTAAAAGTAATAAAAAACATACAAGTGTGAAAGAGCAGAAGGCCGATGGAAGACTCACAAGGAAAAAGTCTAAGTATCCTATACAACAAGAGATGCGATGAAGGTCCATAGGTGCGATGAACTGCACATCTCCATAACCCCTCTCGTTACCAACAGTTGGAGTTTTCCACAATAGTTCAACCAGAGGCATTCACTCAAGAAGTCCTAAAGACTCATGGTTGAACATATCATCAAGAAGACAGTTGGAGATGACAAATCGACAGCTGGATTCTCTTTACCTTACTTAGCTTTATTTAGTTTCCATGATCCTAAGATTGCTTTCTTTCTATAATAGATTTGCGGTATATCTTCCATAGATAGCAATCTTCATATTTAGATTACTAGTATAAATAGGTCTTATCATTCTTGTAATTGTTTTTACGCTTTCCAACCAATCATTAGAATAATAGTGAATCATTTGACACTCAAATACGTTCTTGAATATTCTTGTGTGTTCTTCACTATTTTTCCATCCACACGATAGATTTAGGTTATTCATAACTTGATATTCGTGTTATTGAGAGATCTGGGATCAACAATTGGTGTCAGAGCAAGTTGATTGCTTTTCAATAAAAAACGATCAATAATCTCTCAAATTTCATCCATTGAAATTCGTACTCTTCTTCTCCAAAAAGCGTATTCTTTCTCTTCCAAAAAATTCTCATGGCCAATTGGAATTCTGCATATAGTGTGGGTTCCCTCACTAAACCTTTAACTCTTCAAAGAGAAGAGTATCCACAATGGAGTATACGAATGGTAAACTTCTTGGAGGGGATGGACAAGAATTTTCTCAGATCTGTCATGAAAGTCCCGTATGTTCTTCAAACTCTTGTTCCAAGAGTCCCCAGAACAAGCACAACTGCAGATGTTGCTGCCTACTACATGGCAAAAGGCGAAAAGAACTGGGATGAAGATAACCTTGAACGCATAGAGGCAGACAGGAAGGCAAAAAGGCTGATCATAATGGCCTTTCCAAACGACATCTTCCAATCTCTCGATGCTTGTACAACAGCAAAGGAGATATGGGATGAACTAGCGAGCCAACTGGAAGGAGGTGCGAAGACAAAGAAAAATCATAGGCCGTAATGCCTAAACGAATACACTAATTTTAAGAGGCTACCTGATGAACCGATTCAAAAAACCTATGATCATTTCAACACATTGATTAATCAATGTCGCAGAAATCAAATTGCCAGGACCAAAGAAGAAAACAATGTTCTATTCCTCAAAAGTCTCGGTGATGAGTGGACTAAACTGTCGATGTCCCTCCAAGCAAATCAGGACTTAGACAGTTGGTCGCTTCATGACGTCTATGGAACTCTTGCTGCTCAAGCGAAGGATATACTGAAGAGGAAGGTGTCCATCGGTGGACCCCTCGCCCTTGCTGTAGAAGAGAAGGAAGTTACAAGGAGTTCTACCAGAGAACACAAAAAGAAAAGCAAGAAGACACTAGTAGTGGAGTCAGAATCCGAAGAAGAAGCATCTGATTCTGATGATGACCTTAAAGCTTTTGCCAAGTCTCTGGCCTTGATAACTAAACAATTCCAGATGAAGTTTGTCAAGAAGCCCTATGAAAGGAGAGACTCCAGAATTGAGAAGTACCAGCCTTTATATGATCAAAAGCAGATGAAGTTTCATCAGAATGATGAAAGAAGAGAAGGAAGAGAGGAACAAAGAGAGGACAGAAGAGAAGGCGATGGAAGAAAAGATGGTCTTCGATGCTACAGATGTGGGAAGATAGGCCACTTTTCAAAAGAATGCAGAGGACGACTGGTAAAGGATGCTGACTACTACAAAAACAAATACAAGTACAATTCTAAGGAGCGAAGTCTAATGGCTGAGAAAGAAAACTGGGTGTCCGATTCTTCGTCTGATGAAGAAGACAAGGCACTCATATGCCTCATGGCCAGGTCCAATGCAGAATCCGCCTCTGACTCCGATGACCAGGTATGTGACACTTCCATCGATGAAACCAACTCTGCTCCATCAGAGCTAGAGTTAATGGTCATGAAACTTTTAGAAGATTTTCTCAAACTTAAAGAAAAACTAAATTTTGAAAAATCTGAAAGGTTAAAAGCTGAAAAAGAAGTCAGTTTCTACAAAAGAGAGACTGATCTTCTCACTGAAGAAAAGGCTGAGTTGGTTAAAGAAAAAACTCGCATTGCATCGCTTAAAAGATCAGAGGAAGAAAAACTTCTGGATCTGAACAAAAGAATAACCAAAGATTTAGAGAAGAAAGTAAAGGCCTTGAAAGAATCTGAGGCAGAAAGGCTTAATTCAGTGACTCTTAAGGATTTTCATTAGAAGCTTCAAACCAATGAACTCCTGATGAAGAAATAAAAAGATGCCCAAGATGTATATGAAAAACTTAATGGTAAAAAGGATTACCAAGGGATTGAATTCAATGATCTTGACTCTTTCATCGAGACCAAGAAATCCACCCTTGAATCCACTTTTAAACTTGGATGTATTAAAAAACCCGACTTTTACCCAAAACCCAAAGCAAACTTCAAAAGGGTTAAAGTCGATGGAAAAATCGTTCTCTTGAGGCAAGACTTTGAGAATGTGGTGTATGAGAACGGCACATGTAAGAATTATGATGAAAAGGATGATGCCTCCAATCCAGAGACCGATGGAAACCTTATGGTTAAACCAGAGCCTCTGGTTATCAATCCCAAAGTTCATCAGCAAGTGCTGTCGATGGAACAGAGACTCTTAGTAAGGAAGCATCATCTGATGGATCGATGAACAATCCAAGTGACATTGGAAGTTCATCTAAGAAATCAGAAGCGATGGAACTCCCAACAGATCATTCTGAACCAACAACCTCAGAACCCAACGCTCCCAAAAACATCCATGAAAATTTTGATTTTGAGAAATCTGTGAGAGACTTTCTTGATTCTGATTCTGAAAAAGAAATAGTATGTGAATCACCAGAGATCATTGAGGATAAGAAACCTCAAACTTTCAAAGCCCCAATGAAATATGATATTCCAGGATCTATGAAATCTTCAGACAAAGGAAAAGAAAAACTGAAAAACGTTAAGTCTTCCAATGATACTTCACATGGCCCAAACCCTCCATCTAAATTCATTAAGTTTACTCGTGAACAGAACTACCTCTGAAAATTCTAACCTACACTTTTCTTCTCCTTCAACTAAAGAGAAGAAGCCCATCCTCAGGAAAGAAGTAAAGCCCACGCCTGCCCCTTTAAATAAAAAAAATATGCACTAGATAGGAAGTTTGTAAAAACAACCAATGCTAGGAAAAAAATTTCATCTTCTGCTTTTAGTTCTGCTTCATCGAATAAAAAGAAATTTGTTAAACATTCTTGTCCAAAAACTCCCAACTGCCAATGTTTAACTCTTTTACAAAACCTGAGGAATCACATGTTAAATCATCGCTGCATCTTTTCTGAGCATGTCTATCGTTATAAAAATGTTCAAGCTCATGAAAACATGAAAAAGCTCAAGCCTACAAAGGCCAAGGGCAATGAAAAATAACCCAAGCCTGCAAAGGCTAAGGGTAATGGAAATCAGCCTAATTCCAAGAGGGCTGTTGAAAAGAAAAAGGTCGTATCCCCGACTAACAAACGAGGACCCATTATGAAATGGGTACCGAAAAACCCTTAACTTGTCTTGTAGGACCAGCATGTGGAACCATGGTATATAGATTCAGGTTGCTCCAGGCACATGACTGGTGATAAAAGTCAATTGTCCTCCTTCATCGAAAAATCTGGAGGCTATGTACTTTTGGAGACAATAGCAAGGGAACCATCAAGGGATACGACACTCTCATCAAAGGCAAAATCTCCATCGATAAAGTGGCTTATGTTGAAGGTCTAAAGCATAACTTACTCAACATAAGCCAGTTCTGCGACAAGGGTCTTGAAGTCAGATTTCGCAAAGGTTTCTGCATCATTGAAACAAAGCCCAGCCAAACCATCATCAAGGCGAAGAGAGAAGGAAACCTCTATCTTCTGGACTTTCAGTCCTCTATGGGTCAAAACACACTCTGCCTTGTCTCCCATAAGAGTGATGAAAATTGGCTATGGCACCAGAAATTCTCACATCTAAACTTTGATGTCCTGAAGAAGTTAGCCAAACAGAAGCTGTTCAAGGGAATTCCTGATCTCAACTTTGAAAAAACCACCTATGCTCAGCCTATGAGATGGGGAAGCTGAAACGGGCCTCTCACAGAACTAAGTCAGAAACCTCTTGCTCCAAGCCCTTGGACATGATCCACATCAACCTTTGTGGGCCAATCTCCATACAAAGCTTCTCGGGAAAGAAGTACATCCTAGTACTTGTTGATGAATACTCAAGATACATATGGGTTGAATTCGTAAAGAAGAAATCAGACATTCCTGACCTCCTCATCGGGGTGATGAAAAGGCTCCAAGTGCTTCTACAACGCAAACTTATCAAGGTTAGAGTAACAATGGAACAGAATTCAGAAATGCCAAAATTGATGAATATCTCATCAGTGAAGGCATCTCCCAGAACTTTTCAGCAGCCAGAACTCCACAGCAAAATGGAGTAGTAGAGCGAAGGAACAAAACCCTAGTAGAAGCAGCAAGGACCATGCTTGCTTCATCTGAGTTACCCATCACCTTCTGGGCCGAAGCCATTTCCACTACATGCTTCACCCAGAACCGATCAATCATCAATAAGGGGCACCAGAAGACACCATATGAAATCATCAACCAACGATGTCCAAATGTTAAATATTTCCATGTCTTTGGATGCAAATGCTTTGTACTCAATGATAGGGAATATCTTGCCAAGTTCGACAAGAAGGCTGGTGAAGGAATATTTCTGGGTTACTCTCAAACTGCTAAGGCCCATAGAGTATTCATCAGAAGGACAAAGATCGTCATCGAAAGCATCAATGTGTCCTTTGATGATTCTTCACCAATGACTTCTGGACACAAAAATTCAGGACTCGGGCTATCAAATAGAGCCTCTGATTCATCACTGAGGAAACCCAATGAATCAAAGTTGGCTCATTTATTTGAATATATATCTTCGAAGAAGAAGTAGTCTCTGGACAAGCACCCATTGAAGAATCCACTACCAGAGCCAATGAAAAACATGAAGTCTCCAATGCTGACGGTACAACTCTTTCTAAAACTCATGTTACTTCACCATCTACTTCTCCTATGTCTTCAGAACCAGAGCATCACTCTGGAGATGATCTCTTTGAGGGGGAGCAAGCAGTTCCATCGGCCGATGTAGAACTGCATCATGTTGCTCCAGAACCTCAATCTTGCACGAAGTGGACAAAAGACCATCCTCATCACCAAATCATTGGTAATCCATCATCCGGTGTCAAGACGAGATCTGCTACTGCCAATGAATGCCTCTTCGCCAACTTTCTAAGTATGATCGAACCCAAAAAGATTTCTGAAGCCCTACAAGATCCAAACTGGATAGACGCCATGCAAGAAGAGATACTCCAGTTTGAGAGACACAAAGTATGGTCCCTCATGCCTCTACCCAAAGGGAAAACGGCTATAGGAACCAAATGGGTCTTCAGAAACAAGAAGGATGAAGATGGCATAGTTGTAAGGAATAGGGCCAGGCTTGTTGCCAAGGGCTACTTCCAAGAAGAAGGGATTGACTACGATGAAACATTTGCTCCTGTCGCCAAACTTGAAGCCATTAGGATATTCCTCGCCTATGCAACACACAAAGGGTTCAAGGTCTATCAGATGGATGTCAAGTCTGCCTTCCTCAACGGAAAACTTCAAGAGGAAGTATATGTGCAGCAGCCCCCTGGGTTCGAAAATCTAAAGCATCCAGACTATGTCTATTTTCTAGACAAAGCCCTCTATGGGCTGAAGCAAACACCCAGGGCCTAGTATGATACACTCTCTACCTTTCTCATCGACAATGTATTCGAAAAAGGTACCATCGACACAACTCTCTTTCTCAAGAAGCACAAAGGTGATATTTTACTTATGCAAATATATGTGGACGATATCATATTTGGTTCTACCAATGCTAAATTTTGCGAAAAATTCTCAGAGCTTATGAAAAGCAAATTTGAAATGAGTATGATGGGAGAACTCAGTTTCTTCCTTGGTCTTCAAATAAAATAAACTTTAGAAGGAATTTTCATCAATCAGTCCAAATACGTGACTGACCTTTTAAAGAAATACTCTCTCTCAAATTCATCATCGATGAGAACACCAATGGCTACATAATCCATCAGGCAAATCTGTGGATGTAACAACCTATAGAGGCATGATTGGATCACTCTTGTACCTAACAGCTAGTAGACCAAATATTATGTTTGCTACATGTCTTTGTGCAAGGTATCAAGCTAATCCTAAGGAATCTCATCTTTCTACAGTCAAGAGGATTTTTAGATACCTCAAGGGAACCCCTTCATTGGGTCTTTGGTATCCAAAGAACTTTGGCTTTGATCTAATAGCCTATACAGATACAAATCATGCAGGTTGCAAACTTGACAGAAAGAGTACGTCTGGAAGCTGTCAACTCTTTGGGGATAAGCTGGTAAGTTGGACATCTAGTAAACAGAATTGTGTGTCAACCTCTACAGCAGAAGCAGAATATGTTACTGCTGCTAGTTGTTTCTCACAAGTCCTCTGGATGAAGACCCAGATGAAGGATTATGGATTTCAATATGAAAAGATACCCATCCTCTGTGACTCCAAGAGTGCCATAACTATCTCTGCAAATCGTGTGCAACATTCGAAGACTAAGCACATCGATGTCAAGTACCATTTTCTCAAAGATCATGTAGAAAAGGGAATAATAAAGATGTATTTTGTCCCTACAGAGATTCAACTTGCTGATATTTTTACAAAAGCACTCGATGAGAAACGATTTCTATTTCTTGTCAGCAAGATGGGTATGCTGAATCTCACCATTTAGAGGCAAACTATCTTTTCAAACCAGAGATCCTCAATATCTCTTGGTTATGCCTAAAAGTGATACATTACAACGACCCTCATAACCAAGTACTATAAACCAGAGCTTCTGATTCTAAATACCAAAGTCTCTGGCCAATTAGAAATACTTGTTTATATTTGGCCAAAATTGCTCTTTTTGGAACCAGAGCCTCTCTGGTCCAAAGAATGTACATTGTGTTTCTCACTAAGTAACCCCCCTTCCCAACCAGAGCATATGGTTCTATAGACCAGAGCCTCTGGTTGTATAGACCAGAGCCTCTGGATTACAAGTCTTTGAGAACCAAAGACCCTTTGGTCCCATAGACCTATCACCTTAATCATCATTCATATCCATTTGCACCATCATTCACAACCAGAGCCTCTTGTTGTATAGACCAGAGCTTCTGGTTATCACATTTAACTCCCTTATTGGTTCTAGGGGGAGTTTTCACTCATTGCACAATCCCTTGCATCATTTGAGGGGGAGTCATGCACTTCATTCTCATCTCTAAGGATCCAAATTGAGTCAAACATCCCTCTGGTTGTACAACTCCACTCAACCAGAGACCCTCTGGATCAATACCTTGGTTCTTTAAACTTGCATTTTCCCACCCAGAGCCTCTGGATCATAAAAATGCTACATAAAGGGTATGTCTTACGTCTAAGGGTTTAAAATGATCATCCAGAGCCTCTGGTTCGTCTGTCCAGAGCATCTGTTTCATAAAACTTAACATTTCATGATGAAATTGTTCATCATTCACAATCAGAGACCCTCAGGTTCCCCCACACCATTTTCATGTCCAACCAGAGCCCCTCTGGTTCTTCATAAAGGGTATGTCGTACATCTAAAGGTTTAAAAGGATCATCCAGAGCCTCTGGTTCGTCTATCCAGAGCATATGTTTCATAAAACCTAACATTTCATGATGAAATTGTTCATCATTCACAACCAGAGACCCTCTAGTTCCTCCACACCATTGTCATGTCCAACCAGAGCCCCTCTGGTTCAATGAGAAATCACTTGTTTTCTCATAAAACCCATCTTTTATTGAAAACAATTTTTTATATTCCAATAAAGGTGCAATTTTAAATTTTAAATTTTATTTAGATATTTTTTCTTAAGGTTTATCCTTTAGAGTAATTATTTTTAAACATTTTCTAAATAACCCAAACATCATGACTATCGTGTATGGTCTATTTTTCAACTGCCCTTGGACTATACCTTGTTAATCTACAACGAGATACATGCAGCGGTCGTGAAGAAGAACAAGCTCATGGCTGCAGAAAGCCATTTTCATCGGTGCTCTTCCTGCGTTTCCTTGCACTTCTCATAAGGGACGCGATGAAGATGCACAACTTACCAAGCGTTGAGCCATTCACTCCACAGTACATCATGAATGGCCATCACCCAGCTATCTCCAAGGATGGTTACCCAACAGAGAGGCCCCTATCTAGGGCAATGTTAAGTGTAATACCTGCCACCTCTGCCTGCCATAGGGCATATGAAAGCTCCCTGCTAGCCCAACAATCGAGGCCAGCTAACCCAGAGCACATAGAGCCATCCCTCATCACGAGCGAGAGATCTCAAGAGGAGTTGTCTTCATCGGATGATGAAGATGATGATGATGACATTCCTCCTACATCCCCCGGCCCTGTAGACACATCAATTCCATCACCTCTTCCTCGGGCAACCATATCCACTACCCCTAGCGATCAAGGCCAAAGGGTTATTGAACAAGGACCACCCAGTCCAAACCCAACCCAAGCCAGCCATCCAGAGGCCATCCTTCGGGCCTCTGGATATGATCAAGCCGAGGAACGCAACCATCCATCACCTCTTTCCCAACAGGGGGGGTGATGAAGATATAAGAGCCACTTCTCCTCATGGTTTGTCACTACCTTCACACACAGAAGCATGTGTTGCTTCTGACTTTGATTTACCCATCGATCGTTCAAAGCGATCGTCCGTTCAAGCACAAGCCCCTTCTATACTTGATCTAGCGAAGGGGACACACATTTACTTCCCTTCATCGGACTCTGAATCTGATGAAGAAGAAGTTCATGTCGAAACATCACGAGATAGTTCCTCACTTGAAGGATATCAAGGATGTGATGGAAGTCCTCCCTTGCCTCACTTCATACAAGGCATCAATGAAGGCGCCTCTAGAACTGAGGCTCAACCTACAGTATCCGTTGTAGTAGGGGTTACCCCACCAACTGCGGACTTGGTCACAAAGGCTGAGTTCCAAGCCTTTGCTGATTCAATTCAGCGGTCCTTGGATGACCTTAAACTCAACTTGGCAGGGATTGCTGATTCCATTCCATCGATAACCCTTTCATCGATTCAGCAATCACTTGCGTCCCTCGAGGTTCAATCGAGGGACAACACCACTCGCCTCCAGATCTTCCAACAGTTGATGCTCCAACAACACAACTCCCTTTCCATCCTTTCTACCACCTGAAACCAGACCATCACTGCCACCCTTGCAACCCTCTCGGCCCAGATTTCTACGACCAATGAATCCATTGCCTCCTTCACCAGCCAAGTAAACTCCCTAAACACTTCCATCGCCACCTTACCCACCACCATATTAGCCAATTTACCACAAACAGCCCCCCTTCACCCCCTCTGCAGCTCCCTCACCCAATGAAGCCTTCAACACTTTTACTACAGAGGTAAAATCAATGATATCCTCCATCACCATCCCTCCACCCGCCTCAACCTCAACCTCCACCTCCGCAGATACGGTAACCAGAGCTGATCTGCGTGCTCTATCAAAGGCCTTAATCTCGAGTTTTAATAAGATAAGTGCCAAATTTGAGTCCAGAGCCGTAGTGCCTACCAACACATTAAAGAAGAGCCTCATCCAACAACAAGAGCGCACCAACACTCTCTTTCACACGATGGAACAAAGGCGAACAAGAGAGAGGGTGCACAAGTTCGTCAAGAAATTGAGGCTAAAGAAAAAGAGAAGCAGAGCCTCCTGCTTTACCAGCCCCCCCCCCCTTAAGAGGCCGAGGCATGACGACCCAGACCAAGATGATCACGGTCTTGGTCCTCATGATGGGGAGAACCCAGCTCAAGTACCAATGGAAACTGCTGCATCACCACCTCCACCACCGCAAAGTCATCCAACCCATCAAACTCAAGGAACCCAGGCGAGGGAACCAGAGGCTCAGCCCTCTGAAGATGTACAAAATGTACATGTTTCCTCTGCCTGCACCCAAGACCCCTTACCCTCAACAAATGAGTTCTCACCAAGTTTGGTGAGTTCTTCATCATCAGATAATCCACCTTCACCTCAACCAGAAACAACCTTACCCTTTACCCCATCGCCAACACCTCCTCCATCACCACCTCAACTAGAACCATCCATCACCTTACCCACTCAACCAGAAACAACCATCACCCAACCTACTCAACCAGAACCCTCCATCACCCAAACAAACCAACCACAACCAGCGCCTACCCAACAAGAAACCACCTAACTAGAAGCCATACCTCCACCAGAACCCATCACCCAGACAGAACCCATCACCCAAACACAACCATCCATCACCCAACAAACCAAGCAATTAACTAGATTATTAGTGTTATTGAGAGATCTGGGATCAACAATTGGTATCAGAGCCGATTGATTGATTTTCCAATCAAAACAATCAAACAAAAATCTCTCAATTTTTGACCTTCTCTCTCGTCAAAGCACAAATCCTCCTCTTTAATTCCCAATGGCCAATTGGAATTCCGCTTATAGTGTTGGCTCTCTCACCAAGCCTCCAACTCTTCAACGAGAAGAATATCCACAATGGAATATCAGAATGGTGAAATTCTTGGAAGGAATGGACAGGAACCTCCTGCGATCTATAATGGAGGGTCCTTACATTTCACAAACTCTTGTCCCAAGAGTTCCAGGAACAAACACCATGGCTGAAATTTCTGCCTACCATATGCCCAAGGATGAGAAGAATTGGGATGAAGACGACATGGAAAGAGTAGAAATAGACAAGAAGGCCAAACGATTGATAATCATGGCCATACCCAATGATATCTTCCAATCCCTCGACGCATGTTCCACAGCCAAGGAACTATGGGATGAACTGGCAAGCCAACTGGAAGGAGGAGCAAAAACGAGAAAAAATCGTAGAGCACAATGTCCCAACGAATATACTAATTTCAAGGCCCTTCCTGATGAACCAATACAGAAGACGTATGATCGTTTTAGCACATTGATCAATCAATTTCGTCAAAATGACATCTCCAGAACTAAGGAAGAAAACAACGTTTTATTCCTAAAAAGTCTGGGCGATGAATGGACTCAGTTGTCTATGTCCCTTCAAGCAAACTAGAACCTAGACAGCTGGTCACTTCATGATCTGTATGGAACGCTTGCAGCACAAGAGAATGACATAAAGAAAAAGAAGGTAAGAAAGCATTGGTATAGAATCAGAATCTTAAGAAGAAACTTCTGAATCAGATGATGAAATTAAAGCTTTTGCCAAATCTTTGGCCTTGATAACAAAGCAGTTCCAGAGAAAGTTCATCAAGAAACCCTATGAACGAAAAGAGTTCAAGAGGGAAAGATACCAGACATCGTATGAAAGGAAGCCATCCAAATTTCATCAGAGGGAAGATAGAAGAGATGGGAGAGAAGAAAGAGAAGAAAGAAGAGAAGATAAAAGAGACGAGAGGAAAGAAGACAAGGATGGAAGGAAGAATGACCTTCGATGCTTTAGATGTGGAAAGCTCGGTCATTTCTCCAAAGAATGCCAAGGACGATTGGTAAAGGATGCTGATTATTACAAGAAAAAATACAAATATAATTCCAGAGAGCGAASCCTGATGGCTGAAAAAGAAAATTGGGCGTCCGATTCTTCATCAGACGATGAAGACAAAGCACTCATATGTCTAATGGCCACGTCCAACGTAGAATCCGCCCACAACTCTGATGATCAGGTATGTGAGTCTACCTCCAATGAAACCAACTCTGCCCCATCGGAGCTAGAGTTAAGGGTAATAAATTTTTAGAGGATTTCCTCAAATTAAAAGAAAATTTGAACTTTGAAAAATCTGAAATATTAAAAGCAGAAAAAGAAGCAAGTTTCTACAAAAGAGAAACTGACCTTCTAACCGAAGAAAAAGCTGAACTTGCAAAGGAAAAGACTCGCATAAGCACTCTTAAGAAATCAGAGGAAGATAAACTTCTGGACTTAAACAAACGAATAACTAAGGACCTAAAAAAGAAAACAAAGGCCTTAAAGGAATCCGAGACAGAGAGACTAAATTCAGTAGCTCTTAAAGATTTCTTCAAAAAGAATGGGAAATACATCACCAGAAGCTTCAAACCAATGAACTTCTGATGAAAAAGTATAAAGATGCCCTAGACGTTTATGAAAAATTAAATGGTCAAACGGACACTCAAGGGATAGGATTCAATGAGTTGGACTCTTTCATCGAATCAAAGAAATCTACCCTTGAATCCACTTTCAAACTTGGATGCATTCAAAAACCCGACTTTACTCCAAAACCAAAAGCAAATTTTAAAAGAGTTAAAGTCGATSGAAAAACTGTCGTTTCAAGACAGAACTTTGAAAATGTGATATACGAGAACAGTACAAGTAAGAAGTCTGATGGAAGAAATGACACCTCTCAATCAAAAACCAATGGAAATCCTATGGTCAAACCAGAATCTCTGATTGTCAATTCTTCTTCATCAGCAAGTACTGTTGATGAAAAAGAGAATCCAAATGAGGAACCTTCAGCTGATGAATCGATGAACAACCCAAGTAAAATTGCAAGTTCATCGAAGTCAGAATCGATGAGACCTCAAACAGATCACTCTGAAGCATCAACCTCTAAACTAACATCTTCTAATTCAATCCATGCTCATTTTGATTTTGAGAAATCTGCAAAAGACTTTCTTGATTCTGAATCTGAAGAAGAGATAAGTTGTGAATCATCAAAACTCAAAAGCCTCAATGAAATCTAGTATTCCTTCATCGATGAAAACTTCAGACAAAGAAAAGAGAAAACTGAAAGATAGTAAATCTGCCAAAGATAACTCACAAGGCCCTAGTACATCCTTCAGGTTCATCAAGTTTACTCGTGAGCAAAAACAGTAGTGGCCTGTCTCTAAGAGTATTAATCACCACTTTTCTTTCCATCCAGCTGAAGAAAAGCAGACCTTCCTCAGGAGAAAAGAAGTAAAGCCAAAGACCTTTCCAAATAAAAAATCAAAACTAGATTGGAAGTTTGTAAAAACAACCGATGCTAGGACAAGATTTACACCTAGATTTACTTCTTTGTTTACATCGAATACAAAAGAAAGTTAGACATACAGATCCAAAGCATCATCATTGTCAATGTTTAACTCTTTTACAAAACATGAGGAATCACATGTTGACACATCACTGCCCCTTTTCACAACACGTTTATCGATACAAAGTTAAAACCAATGAAAACGTGAAAAAGCCCAAATGCAAGGGCAAGGGAAAGGCAAATAAACCCAAGCCTGCAAAGGCTAAGGGCAATGAAAAGAGTGTGAAATCCTCTACTAACAAACGAGGACCCATTATGAAATGGGTACCTAAAACCCCTTAATTGGTCTTGCAGGACCAGCATGTGCAACCATGGTATATGGACTCCGGTTGCTCCAGGCACATGACTGGTGATAAAAGTCAACTATCCTCCTTCGTCGAAAAATCTCCAGGATTTGTGACTTTTGGAGACAACAGCAAGGGCACTGTCAAAGGATATGGCACTCTCATCAAAGGCAACATCTCCATCAG
>NC_037532.1:18862708-18896590 GCF_001531365.2 Cynara cardunculus var. scolymus
TATACAAAATTGCAGCTTTTGTGACTAAAAACTATACAACATCGGTTTTTAGAAGACCAAAACTTCGTAATTAGTATTAATCTTACAATTAGATGGGATTTTAAATTCAAATTATTTTTGGGATACGTACTCATCAAGATATTATTTGGAATACCTTTTTATTTCAAATAATTCATAACATCATCATATCACGCGCCTGACAACATATACAGCCTGTTTCCCATACACCCTTTCAACTTTCCCCCCTCCCTAACCCCGCCTTGACACGTGTCATCTAATATTAATGGCACGTACAATCAAGACGGCTCACGTTCTTCAAATCAAATCATCTATACCCAAAACCGCCAAAACTTTTCATGATTATTGTATTTTAATAATCAAGAAACCGTTTCCCTTCCACCCCTCCACCCCCCCACACCCCACTCCCTCACCATATTCCCGCCTATAAATTCATTTCTTCCTCATCCATCTTCTCTTTACACTTCCATAAACCTGCAACTATATTCCGACGAACAACAAACCTGCAACTTCATCAACAATGGCCTCCTCCGCCTCCCACGAATCGAACTACAATGACAGCAGAGTCCAATCCACCGGCGCCGACAGTCGCGTTATCGTCTTCCTACCCATGAAAGCCAAACAACCACTCTATCGAACTCCGAAACACCCTGTTTGACGACAGATTTGCAGTTATGATCGAGTTTTTCAACAACTGCATTCTTCTTCCCGCCCTCACTCTTGCTGACACCAGCGTACCCATAAAATCCGTCCAGCAATATTGGCAAACGTGCGAGTTTGAACCGGAAAACTAGGGAATAATGGGGGACATGGACGCCCCTAACGATATGATATGCTCGCTCAAGATATCGCGTGCTAAGGTTTCTCGGGTTCTGTGCATTCCCACTCAACAGGAACTTGGAATTGAACAATATGACGAACCACCAACCACCGATGACATCCTCCACTTCATGAAGATGCTAGGTTACAATCGTGACCTACGCAACGTATCGGACTTCAAACGCCAATTCCTCCCACCGATGTGGAATATGTTTTTCTCCATTCTCAACAGGGCCACCACATGCAAACTGGGCTCATTAGACCAAGGGAACATAAACATCATGACTATCATGTATGGGTTGTTCTTCAACTTGAACCTCGACTACGCCTTCCTGATCTACAACGAGATTCATACGGCAGTGGTCAAGAAATGTAAACTCCAAGCCGCTGGCAAGCCTCTCTCTACGGTTCTCTTCCCTCGCTTCCTCGCCTTCTTCATTGGGGACGCAATGAGGCAGCATGGTCTACCAGCTGAGGAGCCCTTCACCCCTATCTACAAGATGCATGGACATCGCCTAACCCTCTCGAATGAGGGTTACAGTATCAACCATCCACTCTCAAGGGCTATGCCCAATGTCATTCCATCGACATCTGAGATACTCCAAGCCTATGAACGCTCTATGCTGTCCCAGGAACCAAGGGCAGCTACCCTAGAGCGATTAGAGCCGTCCCCCCCACCAAGCGAGGGAGCACATGAGTGATCTTCATCGGATGATGATGATGATGCTATTCATCGTGCCTCCCCCGGCCCTACTCATACACTTCCTCAACCCATTTCCCAAAAGGGCAACCATATCTACTACCCCTGGCGATCAAAGCCAAAGGGGTATTGAAACAGGACGACCCAGTCCAATCCCAACCCCAGCCAGCCATCCAAAGGCCATTCTTCGGGCCTCTGGAGATGTTTCAACCGAGGAAGCACATTTTCCATCACCCATCTCTCAACAGAGAGGTGATGAAGATATAAGAGCCCCCTCGCCTCAGGGCTCGACACATCCCACCACACACAGAGAAGCATATGTTGCTTCTGATATTGAACCCCAAGATCGTTCAGAGTGATCTTCCCTTCATGCACATCCCCCTTCGATATTTGATCTACCGAAGGGGACACACATTCGCTTCACTTATTCGGCCTCTGAAGCCGACGAAGAGGAAGTAGATGTCGCAACATCACGAGATAGCTCCTCTCTTGAGGGCTATCAAGGACGTGATAGAAGTCCTTCTAGGCCTACCTTCTCACAGGCCATGAAGGCGCCTCAGGAGCAGAGACACAACCTGCAGCATCTGTTGCTGCAGGGGTTACCCCACATGCTGACCTGGTCATAAAGGTTGAGTTCCAAGCCTTTGTCGATACAGTGATGCGGTCCTTGGAAGACCTTAAAATCATCATGCAAGGGATTGTAGACAACCAACCCTCCACTGATACCTCTGACCTCTAACAATCTCTTCCAATCTTACAACACCACCTCACCCAAATCAAAACCCAGACCCAAGCCAACACCACCCGATTACAAATGCTCCAACAAACCATTACCCAACACCGTAACACCACTTCCTCCCTAGCCACCCAACGAAACCAAATCCTCATCCAATCCATCACCACCCTCACGGCCCAGGCAACTGAGGCCGATGAGAACCTCACATACATCATCTCCCAACTTCAAACCATCCTTTAAACCATTAACTCCCAACCCACAACCATCATCTCCCAAATTTCTCATCAAGCCCCACCTCAATCCAACTCATCCATCGAAGCTACCCTTACCAACCTTACCAATCAAATGGCCTCCATACAAACTACCCTCACCCAACTACCCACCACTATCCTAGCCTAAATCCCCCAGCCTACTCCTCCACCCCAACCTCCCTCTGCAGACCCGTCCTTTGATGAAGCCTTCTCTTCATTCACTGCAGAGGTGAGAGACCTCATCACCAACCTTCCCATCCCTCCATATACATCCACCACCACTTCTATACTACCACAAGCCTCATCCTCCTCCACTGAGTTTGCAACCAGAGCTAACCTACGGGCTCTGTCCAAGGCACTAGATCTTTTAATAAGATTAGTGCCAAATTCGTTCATCGGGCCATCCATCCAACAAGGGTTCTCTCCCAGAACATGGCCGATGAACAACGACGCACCACCTCTCTCCTCCAAACAATGGAGGCGAGTCGAAGACAAGCTGCCCTGAAGGCGTATCTTGCGTCCTTCAGGAAGGACAAAAAGAAGAAGAGGAGCAGAGCCTCTTGCTCCAGCAGCCGCCAACACAAAAGGCCAAGGCATGAAGACCAAGACCCCGATGATCAAGGTCTTGGACCTCATGAGGGGAAGACAGAGGTCGCGGCTGCACAACATACAGAATCCGCTGCACCACCATCACCATCACCATTCATAAATACAACCACCACCCTCAATCGAAGGAACCCAAGCAAGGGAACCAGAGGCTTTGACCTCTGAAGATGTACATATACATGTTCCCTTCACTGCAACCCCAGAACCCATCGTGTTGAGCTCTTCAACCGATGAAGAACCTACTACCTCACCAACACAACTTAACCAACCTTTTTCTTCAACACCCACATCAAACCTACCCTTAACCCCTTCACCAACACCTCGCACCACTCAACCCTTCACCTTATCCACACAACTAGAACCAATGATAATCCAACCTTCATCACCCCAACAACCACAAACCCTAATAGAACCCCATGCACCAGAAACCACCCAAACCGAACCCCATGCACCAGAAACCACCCAAGCTGAACCCAATGAACCACAACCAACCCAACAAGAAACCATACCCATACCAACTCATACACAACCCTCAACCTAAACACCCATGATGCATGCGGATACTCCCTCTTCATCAAGGCAACCTCCTTAGAGCCTGGTAGATGAGATTATACAGAGCATGGAGTCGATACGGAGGCGTCCTGAATTGCCACCCAGGGAACCAATTATGATGGAAAACAACCATCAATACCTGTACGAAGACCGCGATGAAAGTTTGACCATCAACCCTCTGATCTTATCACCTGAGTCCATGGACCTCTTACACCATAGATTCATTAGACATACCACACAAGCACCTCAGGCTATCTTCTCAAATGATGGGATAAGGAGGGTCATGGATCTGAATGTAAGGACATTTGCCAACCGAGCCATTCGATACATCGAGTTCACTGTGGAGAGAGCACATGGGCAAGTTAGCGTGTTCAACGAAAATGACCTCATTAATCTCAATCCATATGACTTGATTAAATTATATGCATATACGGCTCAGAGGCAAGACCACAGCATCAGGTATGGAATGGCGAATCGAACGGTAGTAAAAATGATGGAAACCCTGGTGAACCATAGAGCCAAGAGTGATTTTGAAATTGCTCTTCAGCTAGGCATTGGAAGACTATCTTGCGCTCCACCAAACAAAGATTTCCAAGGCCTGCAGGAGAAAAGGTCTGCCTCAGTCCTAACTCAACCCGAACTTGGACTTGTTTACAAGAATGAGTTTGGGGTTAAAAAGTTCTTTAGACTAACTGAGGCCTTCAAGTATTCATCAGAAACACTTGAATGGTTTCAGAAAGTAATTAGAGAAAGATTGGATAGAAACCATGTGTCAAGAGAAGAAGGGAGTCGACTCATTCATGAGATATCGACAGTCATCGAGTATCGAAGACTGCTCATGCGCTTCAGAGAAATATATCAAGGTAGCTCATGATGAGTTGTATTTTTGTTTTGCCTTAATTTTGATTCCAGTATTGTAAGAATTTCATCAGCCAATGAAAATTTGGAATTTGATGTTTTTTTATTAGTTTAGTCTTTGTTCTTCACAAGTGTTTCTAGATTAGTATATGTTTGTTATTTCATTACTTAGGGGGAGATTGTTAAACCCCATAATTCATAATGTAAAAAGTAATGAAAAACAATAAGTGATGAAGAACCAGAAGACCGATGAAGACATCAAGGCAGAAACGGCTAACTGTGGAGTACAACCAGAGGACCGATGGACGACCTGGGATGGGATGGAAAGAGCATCCTCATCGATCCTCTGGTCATCAACACTTAGAGAATTCTCTAGCAAATCATCCAGAAGCGTACGATGAAGACTTAAATATAAGGATGATTCATCACATCATGAATGACAGCTGGAGATGACAAGTCGACAGCTAGATTTCGAGTTTATCTCTAATATTAAAGCTTATCTATAGAGTAGATAAACATTATTTGTTAATAGAAGATTAGCTAAAAAGTCTCATTAGATAGTTATCTTCTCATTAGCTAATTAGTATAAATAGGTGATTAGGCCTATTGTAAAAAGTCATTTTTTACATTTTTATTATTAATAAAGTGAAATCTTTGACGCTCAAGATTGTTCATTATTGTTAATAATTTCTTCTTGAGTGTTATTCACTTTCTTCATCAAATCACTATAATTTGGTTATTATTAACTATTGAGAGATCTGGGATCAACACATTGAAAGACTCTCCTGCACACCTCCAGATGAAGATTTCCAAGGCTTACAGGAGAAGCGATCTGCATCGGTCCTAGCTCAACCAGAACTCGGCTTGGTTTTCAAGAACGAGTATGGAGCTAAAAAGTTCTTCAAACTAACTGAGGCCTTCAAGTATTCAACCGATACACTTGAATGGTTTCAGAGAGTCATTCAAGAGATACTAGGCAGACCGCATGTGCCAATGAAGGAAGAACAAGAACTCATCTATGGTATCTCCACAGTGGTCCGTTTTAGAGGACTAATGATGCGCTTTTGGAAGATTTATAATGGAGACCATGAGTAATTATTTTTATTTTCATCATGTACTTTAATTTCATTCATTTTTGTAAGAAATCATCCAACTTTTAGCCCAATGAAAATATTTGGCAAAAGGATGTTTTTCTAGATTTACCTATGTCTTTCATTATTCTTTCATTTGTTCATAGACTAATAATTGTTTGTCTTTTCATTACTTAGGGGAGATTGTTAGATCCCATCATTCTTATTTGTAAAAGTAATGAAAAACATACAAGTGTGAAAGAGCAAAAGGCCGATGGAAGACTCGCAAGGAAAAAGTCTAAGTATGCTATACAACAAGAGATGCGATGAAGATCTATAAATGCGATGAAGATCTATAGATGCGATGAACTGCGCATCTCTATAACCCCTCTCGTTACCAACACTTGGAGTTTTCCACAACAGTTAAACCAGAGGTATTCACTCAAGAAGACCCAAAGACTCATGGTTGAACATATCATCAAGAAGACAGCTGGAGATGACAAATCGACAGCTGGATTCTCTTTACCTTACTTAGATTTATTTAGTTTCCATGTTTCTAAGATTGCTTTCTTTTCATAAAATATTTGCGATATATCTTCCATAGATAGCAATCTCCATATTTATATTACTAGTATAAATAGGTCTTATCATTCTTGTAATCGTTTTTATGCTTGCCAACCAATCATTTGAATAATAGTGAATCATTTGACACTCAAATACGTTCTTGAATATTCTTGTGTGTTCTTCACTGTTTTTCCATCCACACGATATATTTAGGTTATTCATAACTTGAATATTCGTGTTATTGAAAGATCTGGGATCAAACATACCTGAGGGAAGAGGAAGATCAGTAGGAAAAGAGGCCTTCTTTAAAGTCTAAAAACCAATTTGAGAAACTTTGAGGTCATAGAAGTTATGAGCATCGGCTGGCATATGTGACCCAAGCTTATCAGCAATCAGCATAGAGAGAAATCAGATAAATGGAACTGTAGAACTCTTGGAAGTACCCATCTTCTTTATGAGCTCCCCAAAGAAGTAACCAGCAAAGTCAACCTTTTTCTAAAATATGAGTGCATGAGCAAGCTGGGTGACTGAAGTAGGCGATTGATTCATGCCTCCAATCTTGGAGCTCAAGCATTGAATAACATGCAAGAAAAAAGAAGTTCCAAATACCACCCATGTTCTTAAGATATAGAGTGTCATGACTCTTGGCATTAGGGTCTTGGACATAACCCATAACGGAAGCCACAATATGAAGATCATCAACATAAAGAATTTCATCATAAGAGGAGTATGTGGGAAGATCTAATGCTCGTCTCAAATCATTAGCAGTAAAGGACACATCTTTTGTAGAGAGAACAGAAGCATGAACTGCTTTGGTAGTGTCATCATACACACAAGTGGCCTAGAAATGGCCTAAAAGAATTTACTCATCTTAGGAGAGGAAGTTAAAGCTTTGTGGAAAGGGCACTTACGTAAGAATTCTGTGATGATGTAGAAATCCGGATATTTCTCGTTGTGGTCACAACAATGCCACATAGTTGCATGGTGAAAAAGTAACACTATCAACAGTGAGGGGGAAAATTTTCACAATCTTTGAAGCTTTGGATGGAGTTGAGACTTTGGAAGCCATTGTTGTCGAAGTTGAAAACACACAGTAGTTGGGAGGAGAATGTGAAGAGGTGAGAAAAGAGAGAAGAAATGAGGATGATATATGAAGGGAAAGTTGTCAACTAGAGGTAATCCAAATTGTCAACCAAGGTGACAACCAAGTCATGTCAAAAGAAAATGCACAAAGTAGCATAAGGTATGGATAATTGAAGGGTAAGGACCAAATTGATGTTGGGAAATAAGAAACAGTAGGCCGATTGGGGGGTGGTATAGAAATGGAATGAAAAAGGGTAGGTTTGGTTTAGGTTGGGTGAGGGGAAGGGATTCGGTAAGGGTGAGGAAAAGGAATTGGAATTCTAGGGAATTGGAATTCTAGGGTGGTGTTGATTTTTGGTTTTAGGAGGGGGGATCTTGTTAGAGAAACTGAATGTGAGGGGCGAATGATAGAATGAGGAAGAGGCCGAAATGGGTTGGAGATCAAGGGTTTTTAGCCAGATCATAGGTCACCAATTTGGAGTGATAGGTTCGACTTGTGTGTGGCTTCAAAGACAGAGGAGGTAGAGTGATAGAGTGCGGTGAGAGAGGAAGTCGGTTAGGGTGTTAGAGGAACCGAAGAGGGGAAGTCGAAGATATGATGGTGTTAGGTTTTGCAAAGAGAGGCTGAATGAGAGAGAAGGAGAGAATTGGTGTGGGATGCGATAGGGAAGAGAAAGATCCATGGGGGGTTTCAGGTAGGAGAATTTAGGGAGAGAGGTCAGCTTGAGAAGTAGAGACCAAAAGAGAGAGATCGGTGTGAGGAAGAGAGAGATCAGTGAGTGATAGAGTGTAAAGAGGGAGGGATAGATCAGGTTGTATAGGTGAATTCGGTGAGTGTGTGGGGAAAGCAGTCGGTGTATGCGGTTTAGTGTGGGGGCCTCGTCGAAAGAAAAAGAAATAGAGAGGAGGTCGATTTGATTGAGTTCGGCGAGAGGGGGGTTTCTGTGAGGGGTTTGGATCGGTTAGAAAAGGGTTGTCGGTAGGGGACGGTTGTCGGTGATGAGTGAGTTTGGCTTGTGCAGTGTAGGGTATTTTTTGGCTTGGGGTTTGTCGGGTAGAGGCAGGTGAAGAGAGAGATTCAATGAGTGATGTTCTATGAGTGTTTAGGAAGAAAAAAAAAAGAGTTCGGCTTAAGGGTTTCGGATTAGATGGTGATCAGTGAGCGATTGAGGAAGGGAAGCTGAGGGTTTTGTGAGGGAGAGAGTGGTCGGTTTAAGGGAGAGGGAGGTACAAATTTGGTAAGTGAGTGGAAATGAATTCAGTGAGGGGAGTTTTTATATTGTTGTTAGGTCGAAAAAGGGGGCTGATTGGGATGGAAACCGAAGTGTGTGTGTGTGTGGTGATCATTGTGATGGGCCGAAGCTTCAACAAGTAATTTATTTTATTTGAAGTTAACATGCTATTCGTTATGTTCAAAAGACATAACAAACAATCTTTTTCAATTTGAATTTAAATAGAGCATAGAGGCACCAATTGAATAAACTTTTTGAAATAAACTCATACGATTAAAACCAAAGATTTTAAAAAAAATCATATTTTTTACTTAGCCAATTTTGAAAATCAGCCAGTTCAAAAAAAATATTTTAATCATTTCAAAAAACAAAGTAGGATACTTCCTCTGTTCAACAGTTTCAAAGAGCACCGTTAACAATTTGTAAAACCACCACTTTCAAAAAATCTATTATTTTAAAAAATGAAGTTTTACGAAAATCACACAGTATCTTTTAGAAAGAGAATAGAGAGACGATTTCAAAAATCAAACGAGTTTAAAACTCATCATTTTCAAAAATCAACATTTGTAAATAAAAACCATGCTCACACAAAGCGAGACACAAACTGTTTTATAAGTGTTAATGAGACAACATAAAATTTTATAGGGGACACACAAGCCACTATGATCAGCCAATGACTACTTAAAATTTAATTGTCAACATTTAACATTCTCAACTCACCAATTAGAAAATTAAATCTAGCTTCATCTAGAGGCTTGGTAAACAAGTCAACAAGTTGATAGTCTGTTGGAAATGAAGTTCAACATCACTATTCATCACATGATCTATGATAAAGTGATATCGAATATCAATGTGCTTTATACGAGAGTGAAGAACTGTATTGTTGGCGATAAC
This sequence comes from Cynara cardunculus var. scolymus, assembly GCF_001531365.2. Taxonomy (NCBI): domain Eukaryota; kingdom Viridiplantae; phylum Streptophyta; class Magnoliopsida; order Asterales; family Asteraceae; genus Cynara; species Cynara cardunculus. The sequence continues at coordinate 18,872,092 of NC_037532.1, forward strand.
AATGACACTTGAATTGTCATAGAAAATAGGAATTTCTAAGAACAACTGATCGTAATCAGCTAACTGATTTTTCATCCTTAAGACTTGTGCATAGCAGCTACCTGCAACAACATATTCAGCTTTAGCTGGTGAGGTGGACACAAAGTGTTGCTTCTTGCTAGTCCAAATGACTAATTTTCCACCCAACAACTGGTAGCTACCAGTTGTACTCTTTCTAGCAACTTTACAATCTGTATAATCAGAATCTGAGAAACCGTTAAATCAAAATCTGAGTCTTTGGGATACCAAAGACCCAGATTGGGAGTACCCTACAAGTACTTGAAAATGCGTTTAATGACTGCCAAGTGAGATTCCTTTGGATTCGCTTGGTATATTGCACAAAGACATGTGGAGAACATGATATATGGTCAGCTAGTAGTAAGATAGAGTGAAGAGCCGATCATTCCCCTATAGCTGGTCATATTCATTGATTTTCCATCGAGGTCTGCATTCAGTTTTAAAGAAGGTGCCATTTGGTGTTTTCATGGATGAATACTCAAAGAAGTCAAATTTCTTTAAGAGTTCTTTAGAATATTTACTTTGATTTATAAAGATTCATTTGTTGGATTTCTTGACTTGCAAACCCAAATAAAATTGTGAGGTCACCCATCATACTCATTTCATATTTACTTTGCATGAGTTTTGATAACTTTTTACACATAGATTCTTGAGTGGCACCCAATATAATATCATCCACATAAATTTGTACAAGAATGACATTACCTTTATGGTTTTTAAGAAAGAGGGTATTGTCAATCTTACCACGGTAGAAGAAATTTTCCAAAAGAAAAGTAGATAGAGCATTAACCATGTACGAAGAGCCTGTTTAAGACCATACAAGGCCTTGTCTAACTTATAGACATACCCTGGATGTTTAGGATCCTCAAAGCTTGGAGTTTGCTTCACATAGACATTATTCTTTCTGATACTAATTAGTACCTTCTTTCTAGAAGAAACAAGAATAGTACACTGGTTTTCCTTAAATTTTACAATGAAACTAAGATCACATAGGTGACTGATACTTAGCAGATTATGCTTTAGTCCATCCACATAAGCTACTCGGTTGAAGGTAACCGAGCCATTAAAAAGTACACCATATTCTTTAGTAATACATCCAGCATTGTCTCCAAAGGTTACAGAAGGACCAGGTTCAGACACATAGTTTATCAGTAGGGACTTGTTTTCAGTCATGTGTCTTGAACATCCACTGTCCAAGTACCATATATATGTTGGTGTCCTAAGCCCTCTAAACAATGATAAATCATGTTTTAGTTACCCATTTTACAATGAGTCCACTAGGTTAGGAGATTTTTCTTCTTTCACTTTTCCTACTGTCTAAGTGATTCTTTCCTTAGAACAGTTCTTAGCCAGATGAAATGTGTCACCACAGCTATAATATTTACGATAAATGAACACAGGTTTAATCGATGTCAACGATGTGTGCTTAACTGTGTTAATAGGTTTCATAGATCTTTTGAAAGAGGAAGAAGCTTTTGAAGAAGAGACAGGAGATGAAGAGGGTTTTGGACCAAGAATCCTTTTTTTTAGAATCAAGGATTGATTTATAAGAAGAAGTAGAAACCTTGGTAATCTTTATCAAGGATACAAATCAGGAAAGAAGAAATATAAACCTTGGTAATCTTTTTCAAGGATACATATCAGGAAACAAACTTAGTAGCCGATGGCACTGAGGTAGCCGACTGAGAAACAGCAGCTGATTGAGATGAGGTAGCCGAAGCCTTGTGTTTCATCTTTAATCTGGATTTTGGCTTTTTTTTTCTTGATAGGCTTGTCAGTTGACTTACCTTTTTCATGAACATCCGATTTTGTACTTTTATCGACTGGTCCACAGACTTGCCTTTCTTAGTATCAGTAAAGACACGATTCATGGGTTGCTTCAGATGCTCAAAAGTTTTAGGTCTAGATGAGCATGTATCATGGGTTCCAAAAGTGAAAGAGAGTTGAACACACAGTTAATAGGAACATTGTCAGATTTAGAGTTTGGATTTTTAGCTTTGAAAAAGACTCCAAATTTGAAAGGTTCACCATTATCATTAAATTTAGGAGAAAGAGATCCGACATAATCAGATAAATGAGACGAAGATGAGAAAGAGTGAATGTAAGAAGAGATGAACAGAGAGTCATTAGGAGCACACAAATCCATATCATCATAGCCTAGACCAGTCTTTACTTCACTTGGAATTTGATTATGTAATATTTTATCTAAGTTCTTGGATGATCTAACCCATTTATGAGGAATGATTTTTTCTTTCTCAAGATTCTGGTAGACCTTGTTTCTTTCTTTGTTAAGAACATTGTTAATTAACTTTTATTCTTTCAGGTAAAATTTCAACTTATCAAAGTCTTTTAGTTGATTCATGCATTTCTATAACTGACTAGTTAGACTTTTAAGTTGAAGGTCAATTTTCTTTTTAAAAGAATCAAAATATTTAACCTTGTTAGATTCAGAAAGAGAAAAAAAGTTGTTTACCTTCTTAGGTTTGACCCGATCTTTGGCTTTCTTAGAGGTAGAAGGTATATCAGTAGCAATAGAGGTGGATCCCTTTCCAGAGTCTTCTGTCTCCCATATTTTATCCATAAGACACAGATGTGCCATATCTTTATCACTAGAGGAAGAGGTCGGCTCATCAATCCAGTCATGTGTCTCAACCATGAGACCTTTACCTTTTCTCTAGAAGATTTGGTTCTTAACCTTTACTCTTTTGTAATTTGCTTTGTACTTGTCATGAGAGGATCGACTTGTAGGTTGAGAGGAATGATGCTTAAAGATCTTCTTGCTTTTGCACTCAGCAGAAAAATGACCTTACTTACTACAGTTGAACACTCTTCATTGGACTCGTCAAAAGGAGCTGACTTAGATTGATCCAAGGTTCTTCGGTTGGTGACCTTAGATTTGGGAGAGAACTTAGAAAAACTCTTTTTAGCGTACCTTTTGAAGTTGGTATCCATTATGGTCATGTTGTCAACTAATTCATCAACTGTGGGTCCATCACCCTCTTCATCAGCATCACCATTATAGCTTTCATTAATTTCTTCTTTTCTGACAGCTTCTTCATCAGACTCAATCAGATAAGTGATATGAGATTCACTCACTGACTTCCTCATGTAATTGCAGAATATAGCAACATAAGTACTTTTAGGATCCTTTAAGAATGCCTTTTTCAGAATTTTGGTATGCTCGTAATTATCGAGAGTTCCATAAAGAGCAGTAAGAGGGATATTGTCAAGATCTTTGCTTGTATTGATACAAGTACAGATGTTTTTCCAGAAATAGAGTAAACAGTCCATGAACTTGCGCAAGACTTCTTCATTACCATAGATCTGCCATGAAGCTTCAGATCATTGAGGAGGCTGTTAAACCTATTGTAGTACTCAGTGAAAGATTCACCTTTCCATGCACAAAGAGCTCATATTGCCTAACGAAGCCAATCTTATTGATTTTCTTTACTTCAATGGTTCCTTCATATAGAACACAAAGGGTGTTCCACATGTCCTTAGCAGTAGTGATGTTCCCCAAGGAGTGGTAAACATCATCGAGAAGAGACATGACAATGGTAGACCATACCTTGGTATCCAAGGAAACTTTCATTTTGTCATCTTCATTGTAATATGCAGGATCTTTGATGATGAACCTTCTAGCAGACTCAGATTTCTCTTCATCATCATCAGAATCATTTGAAGAGTCACCTTCACCTTTGTTCTTTTTATGACGAAGTCAAACTTTTGGAACAATAGGATCATCCTTAAGGATAGAGAGATATTGACTATCAACACCCTCAAGGAAGAGTGTCATGTGACTTTTCCACAGAGGAAAGTTGTTCTTGTTGAACTTTGGAGGCTCATAGTGCCATTGTCATGGTAAAAAAAAGGAGCGGAGTTGGTAGAAGAAAAGGCCATTGAAGATCTAGTTTATGAGATTAAGCTAACCACTCTGATACCACTTGTTGGTCCCAAAAGATGGCAATAAACATAAAGTAATTGTAGAAGGGGGGTTGAATACAGTTACATAGACTTTTTTTCAACTTTTTAATTCTAATTGATGTATATTAAGAATTAACATGCAAAGATACAATATAGATTGTTGCGGAGGAAGGAAAAGATAACTTAACCTAAATAATCTTACAAAGAGAAAAACTTACAAGAACAACAGATAGAGTACTTGCAAGGAAGTGAAGAACACTAAGACTTTCTTCACACATGAGAATAGGGGAGTAGAAGAAGAGAGCCTATTGCTTTGAGAATGCATTTATAAATTCTTTCAAGGAAGTGAATTGCATGGAAGATGCATATTGCCTTTTATACTATCTTTCTGTATTAAATGCATGGGATACTTGTCAACTGAGGATAAGAAGGCATGGGTTGACTTGACCATTGTTGATATCTCATTTTCATTATACACCGCGTGCATACAACATTGTTCATGCAGAGACAAACTTTTGCAGAGATATGATCAGTCTGTAGGGAGATCTTCTTTGGATGGATTAATAGCTTCAAACAGCTACTTACAAATCTTTGGTGCATGAAGTTCTTCCTTCAATAGGCTAGTAGCTTCAAAACATCTTTAATCTTCAAATCAACTATTTTGGAGTCTTGGTGTGTAATTTAGACAGTTGATCCACAGTACCGCATTGGTGACCTTCTGTCTTCACATCGACTAGTCTTTAATTTTTCCAACAGTTTTAAGTATGTACCAAGAAACCAATATACAAAGAAACCAATATACAAAGAAACCAATAACTACTAAGTGTTGATAGAGGAACAGATCAGGGGGTCATCGCCAAATCAATAGGTGACCCAACAATTATAAGTAAATTAGCAAATCAGGTTTCATCTCAGTTTTGTTACATGATTTTTAAAGAAATAAAATTTATCACCGCATAACGTGCGATGCCAAACACTAGTTCCTCATATTGTTTACTTAAAAATAGAAAGAAAAAGAATATTTATGTATTTAAACATAATACTCATGGTTATAAATTTATAAATATCTAATGTAGGGGTGGGATCAAACGTGAATATTTCATTTTACCAAAATAGAAATACACCCATATCAATTGGATGATGAACATGAGGATGTCTGGTGGTGTGCGAGGAACTTGGCCCATAACGTAGGTCGTTTGCATATCTGCTTTAGTATCACATATGATATAATTGTGTTTTCGGTTTTCATAAAATTGTAGTATTTTTGTTTGAAATCACTTCATCTAATCCATTTCTATGTCCTTACAATATTATAAAACATTATATCGAAAGTCCTTAAAACAATCTTGTACATTGTGTTCTTTAAGGAAAATAAAGGAAATGGATGAAAAAAAAAGACAGTGTTTATCTTGTATTTGAAGATATAAAACGTTGAAATGTTCAAAAGCATCATATCAACTTATCCTAATACTTTTACGTACGTCGCATTATTTTTTTGGTTTTATATAACAGTCTGTTAAAATATTTAGACATATTTGTCATCCTATAAAGCCAATTTTAATGTAGTGTATAACAACATACCATCTGGAGCGACAATGCAACGTGTTCATGTGTTCGTCATTTCCTACGTCTAACTCACTCTAACGTATTAACACAAATAGCAATTTTAAACAAATATCTAATATGTTCAAACAAACATCATATGATAGTTCTAAATAACTCATTATGGCCTCGTTATGGCACGTTATGGTGTCAAGACATGGGTTTGCCGCCACGTTAACCCCTATGGCTCCACTCTGAGGCTTGACTTGCATTGTAACACATTATGGCACGTTATGATGTGTTATTTTGTAAGGTGTAAGGTTACTTTAATATATAACTTGAAGGATAAATGATAATTATGTACGATATCTAGGACTTAAATAAACATAAAATGGAAACTTAAAAGCTAAAATCTTAAATAGGTACATACTTACTCACATTCCCGTACACGAAAAGTCGAACAAGAACTCTTTGAAAGTAGAGATTCAAGATATCTAATCCCGATTTTCCACTCTTGATATCATCTTGTATAAGCTTTATATATTTGATAATTGTTATTCTTTCTTTTTTAGTTTTATTATTTTATATGAATTTAATTTGTTTTACAATGTTATTCAAAACACTAACACACACAAAGGTAGGGTGTGTGTGTGTGTGTGTGTTTTTATGCCGCCTTAGGACACGCCTTGAAAAATGTCATGCCCTTACCGTAACTCGTAAGACTTAAGACTTAAGCTCGTTGTCACGCCACAACTCATGTGATTTAAGACATGACATGACCTTCCATCATATCATAATGATAAAGGTATGTACATGCATGAATCTGACTTAGAAAATCCACATAAAATCACTTCAAATTAATGTAGAATTTATGGTTTTCACATGAATCAAAACATATATATATATATATATATATATTTTTTTTGTCATAGCAAACATTCTCCATTGGTAATTTATCCTTACTTTAGTCCAAGTATTTAAGTAATTTATACGGTGATTAACGAAATATTAATTGAATATTATATGTTATTATTAAGGAGACATTTGGTTTGTCGTAATCTGATGGAATTGAAATGGTCAGTTTTGTTGACCAAATTCTATTCCAACGTTTGGTTACCCATGAAATGTAATTGAATTTCAAAGATTCCATCATTTTAGGATTTAACCATTCCTTCATGAAAGTGATGGAATTAAAATCCATTCCATCTAAAATTGTGTAAATGACAGAAATACCCTCATTAGACTTTTATAACCCTAGCAGCTCCATTCTTTCTTCTGCTTCTACCTGTTACTCCAATCACTTCCTATCCAAGAACAATGTCATCTTCTCGATCGAACACTGCTTTCATCTTCTCCATCGAACACTGTAGGTCGATTTCTGAAACCTGTTACTGCTTTATGTTACTTTAGTCGCTTCCTATAAATGAATTGTTATTGCTTCCATTTTATCTACTGCTACGAACCTGTTATAATTTCTGTTACGAACCTGCTTCGATTTCTGTTACAACCTATCAAAGACTGCTTCGACATCTGTTACGAATTTGACTGCTTCGATTTCTGATTTAATCGAACACTGCTTCCATTCTATTTCTGATTTAATTGAACACTACTTCCATGTTCGGTAACAATTCCACATCCATGCCCTAATCTAAACTTTATTGGGAAAGTATTGAAAAACTACAACTTGTATTCATATACACCCATGACCCATTATTGACAAATCAAGAAGGAACATTTTTTTTCTAAGGGGTTATGAACCTGCATCCATGTGGCGGTGTGGGTGGTAGTGATTTCACTGTTAACGACCCTGCTGAAGCGTGTGACTGGCGTTGAAGAAGAAGAAGAAGAAGAGGTTTTCAGGGCTTTCAGAAAATTGGAAGCCATGGCATACCCTCGTTTAGCTCCGATCATCGCCATTGAAATCAATTGAGATGAAGAATTGTTGAAATAGGGAAATGAAGATCGTGGGTATTTTATTGTTATTTGTAATTAAAAAAAATGTTAATTTGTTTTTATTTTTAGGGCATGTGTGTTAAATGTTAACTTTCTTGTTATTTGTAATTAAAAAAATATCAAAGATAAAGGTATTTTTGTCCCTTCTCATCATTTCACTCTAATTTTGTTGCAAATCAAACATGCATATTCCAATTCATTAGACATATTACATTACATTCCTGCCAATCAAACACTTGGTCAAACCTGATAACATTACATTTTAATTCATTCCAGATTCCAATTCTTTTGGCAGATTCCATTCCTTCAGGAAATCATTCTGCGAACCGAACACCCCCTAAGTCTTTAGTTAAAGATTAAATTACGATTTTCGTCCGTGTGGTTTGTGGAAGATTGTCATTTTCGTTCTTCTAGTTTTGAAATTACAATGTTGTTTCATATTGTTTGTATTTGTTTCATATTGTTTGTATTTGTTCTTGTTTTTGTTCTCATGGTATGTAATTTATTGTTATTTTTGTCTCTGAAACTAAATTTATTGAAATCCTCCATTTAACTTAAGGATATTTTAGTTTTTTTCATTGTTCTTCTTTTTGGTTTATTAAGTATCATTTTTTGTATTTTAGTTTTTTTGATTTAATTAAACTATATATTTGTTGATAAAAGAATTAATACGTAAGAAAAATATTATCTAACTATTTTTATGATAAAATAATTAAGTACTTTCATACACTTCGTTATTTAGTATTTTTGGTCTTTATAGTTTTAGTTTCTTACTAGTTTGATTTCCGTCACTAACGTCATTCAAGTACAAGTCGTTGAGTATCGCTCACATGATAGTATTTCAATTCTTTTTTTCTTCATTAGGGACTATGCGATTAAATATTTTATAGGTTCAAACAATTAACTATATTAGGCCATTTACCAAATATATGTAGTTTTATTAATGAAATGTATACTTTTATAAACTTATTGTAATACATTTATATAAGACATACATTTGATTGGTATAATTGATTGATTTATAAGACCAAACAATTGTACGTCCTGTTAATAAAAATACTTACGTTTGTTTAGTTAAAATCGTCTAAAAATAGTTAACTGTTTGGTCCTATAGAAAATATAATCATTTGGTCTTTAATGAAGAAAAAAGAAAAAAAATTATAAACACCCCTAATTTAATTGAGGACTTTCAACATATTTAATCTCAAGGACGGAAAATAGTAACAAATTATAAACCATATGAACGAAATTCATAATTTCAAAATCACAAGAGCGAAAATCAAATCTTTCTTAAACCACATGAACGAAAATCGTAATTTACTCTTAATTAAATGGTAGACATGACATATTAATCAATCCCACCCAAACCCTCATGATTAATCTTCCACTAAAATTTAGCCCTACAAAAACAATTAAAGGAAATATTAGTGACGCAAGAATAACACCTTGAATCCTGAGTAAATCAATTAAAGGCCTCCTTGAAATCAATATGATAGGCCCATTGACCATAGTAGCCCGACCCAACACAAAGGACCACGAGTCTCGGTTTTGACCCAATCGTACACCCCCATGAGGGTCGAGTTCAACTTTAGATTTTGTTCAAGTTTATACATTTTCTGGGTGTTTAGTAATGCAACATTTAGTACCTCCATTGCATCATAGACTCTCAGTTCATTTTTTGAAATGTTAGGAGTGTATTTTCTAAACTTTACGAAACTTGTTGGCAGGACAACCAATGGTTCTAAATCTTGTCTCAGGAAATAGAACAACCTCATCCATGCATTTCTTCACTTATTGAGATGATTAATAATACATGATCTTATTGGAGTAGTACTATAATGTGAAATGTAGGTACATAGCACAAAACTTAGAAAGTAAATATTTAAAGTGAAATATGGAACGTAAAGCTGAAAGAAAATGCAACCTTATATAAAAGGCAAAGGCATAAGGGAATATAAAAAAGTACAAGAAAACATAAAGGAGAAAAACGTAATGGACGAGTGTGTCATATTCTGTATAACGTGCGTTCAATGAATATAATAGTTCTAACATCTTCTAACATACTATATTTAGTATCCTATTAGTGGTGGGGTCCTAAACTCTTAGACTCGTTGAATGTTACTGCATACAAAATACCACTAATGCATGTCGAGATGACGTGTGTCAGTATATGATTAGCTAAATGTTTGAATCTTCAAATATCAACATGCATTACCGACATTGGTTATTTAACATCTTGAAAAGTAAGTTTCGCAATTGTGGAATGTGGGTAACTAAGCCAGTTTACACGCATCTCAAGTTAACACTCATACAAATTCTCAGATGATCCTAAGGAGACTTGAACCAGTAACATAGAGGGAACAAACCCAAAATCTTACTGTTGAGTCACCCCTTAAAATTTGCTAAGAGAAGTTCTTAATGCATGATGTTTCAACTCAATTCCTAGTTATGACGACTTAATGGTCTATCAAAAGCTTTCACCGTTATTGTCGGTTTCTACGAAGCAAAAGTACAACCGACTTTAATCGTTTTCAAATTCTTTATACGTTTAGTCAAAATATAAACATCCCGGCAAACATAATAAATTTAAAATTCAATTTTTTTTTTCCTAATCCATCTCTCTATTAAGACAAAAATCATGATTCATCATGACATTAAGTTTGGAAAGATAACACATGATAAGGTGGTAGTCATTTTCCATTTGGATAATGTTCATTTTGTTTTTGGACATCATTGTCCTCCATGGGTAGAATATGATTTCTAGGATCTCCAATTGAATACATCCAATATAATAAGATTTACAGGGGCAGATATGGAAATCTAGTTGGAGTTATTCCACAGGTCTCTTGAAAGCAACATATAGGAATATGGTTTTGAGTGATCCCCTCCAATCACATCTTGTGTCAATGATGGTATTGTTCATTGGTAAACCCCACCAATTATATATATATATATATATATATATATATATATATAACACTAATAACTTATTTATTTATTTATTATGTCATAGTTGACTACTTCAAAAGTGTTAATGCACATTATTTAGTGGCTATTATTTTTGTATTAAAAAAGGAAAAGTTGGGGGACTTGTTGGTTTGTCCCATTGATTTTATTGGTTGATATATAAAAGTTGTTTTTATATTAATTAAGTATGATAAATAAGAGTAAGTTACAAAAATCGTCCACATGGTTTATGAAAGTTTTTGTTTTTGTCACTCAACTTCAGAAAAAATATAAATAATTTGGTAAATTCTATTTTATTACGATTTTCATCCCTAGCTATAACGATCGTTACTCTTCTTCATTTAAATGTCTTCATGTGTTAATCATGTAAAGGCAACTTGCTATTTTTCTTCAATCCTTTTTTCATCCTATCATCAAGAACATAACATAAACTTCAAGCAAAATACGTTATTGTTCTTTCTATTTACTCCCTAAAGTTATGCCAAAACCAAATACCCAAACTCCATAACTCTTGTCTCCAATAAGCTTGCAATTTTTTTTTTTGAAGTATATAATATTTATATACGGTAAATAAGAACAAATAAACTCACATACCCTCCTCATCTTTGGTGAAATTTGAACCCATGATCTCTTAGAAAACCAAGGACTCACATACCGTTAGGCCAAAGGGCATTAGCCTTTGGTAAGCTTGCAATCTTTCTTACAAGCTTTTTTCCAATGAGTGGATGTCATTTCATATTCATCACCATTAATGCTTTACTTAGTTTGCAGTGTGTGGACGTTAGAAAAATAAGAAAAAAGGAAGCCTGGTCATTTTCTTTCTTTCTAGTTCCTTTTTTACTTGTTACTATGAATCAATCCAGCATCAATAATTTCATAAATCACCTTGCAGTTTGGTAAAGCATCCGAACAAATCAGAAGCTAGTGCAACATCGAAAGCACTTGTAGTTAAACCATGGAGGATGGTCTACACAGGTAGTGCCTTCGCCATCAAGCTTGTTGGCGCTTGTGTTGCCTCTTATGAAGGTAGCGGTGGTTGTAAAGCTTGAGAGGTGATATACCAAGACTTCTTGATACAACAAACTGAATAATTAAGGTGGTACAGTTGTTCAAGGGCTTGACTTTGAAGGCAATATAGGGTTTAGGGTAGAATGGTGACATCGGAATGGGTAATTTGTCATCTAAGAAGAAGTAGGATGCAACAACACCGCACCATCGTCATTTTGCTCTGCTTGTTCTTGTCCTTGATTTTACGGTTTTCAGAAACCATTGTTGATTTCTGATTTTAATTTTAGGGAATTAATATAGGGTTTTGTATGGTAATTTGTTTGAATGAATTTGCATAAATTTATTATATACTAGAAGGGTACCCGTGCAATACGGTGAAATACATCTCGATTTTAATATTTCGTTTTATTATGTCTCATATCAATGCTATAATACAGTTTTATGCTTGGTTTTGAGAAAAATGATAATGTTTTTATTGAAAAATATATAAATTTGAAGATATCTAAATTTTAAAAAAATTATAGATATTAGTATCAAATTAACTATTTAAAATTTCTTGTATTATTGTGTAATTTCTTTAATTCAATTTTTTATTATAATTTGATTTAGGTTTAATAACGAAGTAATTTTTTTTAACCTGGATTTCCAACCCGCTATACGAACCGACTAATCCCAGGATGACCACCTGCTTTGCAGATAGCCCGGAGTCACTGCATTTGAACCTCCGTGGCCATAAAAGGATTTTTATTTTTTCTTGGATTTGAACCTGAGATCTCCTAATACTTTTGATCCTTGGAGGCAAGCTCAAACCAATCAGACACCACCTTTGTGGTTACGAATTAATTTATTTTTGATTTAATAATATATATATTTTGATAAAGATAATAATTAAGTATTTTGTTAATACATAATGATTATCCTAATTATATTTTATATTTTTTTATATTTAAAATGAAAATTTTATCCAATATTTGATTATGTTTATCGACAGTTAGTTACACGAATTCAACATGGAGCCTTAATAAGTTTTACTTATATATTATTTATGCATCAATAAACAATACTTTATATAAAAAATAATTTTTAAAAGTTTTTGTTAAATATTTTATAATATAATATTAATATAGATTAGTTCATAGACATATGTTTTATATATTCGTTGATGTATTGGGCCCACAAAATCTTTTCTAAAGTGAAGGCACAGAAAACCAAAATTTCCCAACCGGAGGAATTTTGCATTTTACTCTTGATTAAATAAAAACGCGATAATTTCTAAATAATTTTCATTTGGTCTCACAAAAATCTATAATACTTAATGTCACACAAAAAGTTATTTGTCATTTGTTGGTATAATATATAGACTTGGGATCATATGAGACTAAATGTTTTTCGTGAGATTCGTAAGATCAATTCTGAACCCTTGGATTAGATATACAATCTAAGCATTCATAATCATAAAAATGTCACGAGACTTCTCAATAATCACAAAATTATCACCGTACAACTTTAGACCATTAGCTTATAAAGTTGATCAATAAACATATATATATATATATATATATATATATATTTTTATAAATGGACTGAAGAAATATCATTGAATTATGTATATGACAGAATTAGATAGAAACATTATTAAATTTAATTACATATTTAAATTTATATTAGAGTCGATTACATTCTTCCTTCTTGTGGTTTACAAAAAAAACTAAAAATATGGTTCTCGTCCCTTGATTACATTTTAGCATAGGAATGAGGCAGAGACCTCAATCCCTATCCCCGTCCCTGATCTCTCATCTCTGTTCCTGTCTCTGTCCCATCCCTATCCCCACTTAGGAATATGATCACATTCCCATCTTTGTCCTCAACGGGGATTTTGCCCCCATTTATTTAAGTTATTTTAAATCAAATATTTAAGACATCATACATATTTAAATCCCACATATTTTCAATAAACATGAAATTAAAAGGAATTTAATTTAATATAAGAAAATCACAACATTATATAATAATTAATAACCTCAAACCCAAAAAAAATTCAATTTAATACAAAAAAAAAAAAAAAATTAACATCACACGTACCAAAACAAATCGTATTATATCCAAAACAATATGTAGTTATATTCAGAACAAGTCGAAATAATTGTATTTTTACTTGACATCCAAAATATTATATACTAGCATCCAAAAAAATAATAGTTTTAGATTCTTAATTTAGTTAGAAAATATGACATTATGAATTATCTATTTAGTTGAAATAAATAATACATATTTAATCTTTTAATAAATATATATATATAACGGGTACCAGATGGGGCGAGGAGTGTGATACCCGTCCCCGTTTCCATCCTCGGTTTGAGACAAACGAGGATTTCCGTCCCAGATCGGGGCGGTTGAATCTTTCCCCGATGGGTCGAGAGCAATTCCCATGTCTAATTAAATCCTAGCAGGACCGGTCCTGATATTTTGGAGGCACTAAACGTAAAACAAATGTGTCCCTTAAATTTTTTAGTTATACTATTTATTAGATTATTTTTTATTACATTTTGAAGTCTTTTTGACGATAAATTGATTGATGACTACTTTTTAATTTGAAACAGACTATTCATTTTTCTCTTTTTTAATGTTTAAAATATATGATTCAAATTTTCTAAATTCGTTACCAAATACTTACAAAATAATTACAAAAATTATACTAACAAGAACATTTTATTCAAAAAATATTCTTAATTCTCTTAAATAATTAAAAATAATAATAGAAGAAATTATTAAAAAAAACACTAAATAATCAAAATTAATGAATCAAATTTCATCCATAAAATTCTAAAAGTCTAAGAACTAACGGAATTCGTTCTTTGTTGATGACAACAATGAATTAAAATTAATAACAAAATAAAAGAATAAATTAAGAAAATTAAATACTTTGGATTTAATTTTGAAGAAGAAATTTATAAAAAACAATGATATAATTTAATTATTAGATTAATAGAAAAATTAGGAAATTAAAAGACAATATACCATAAAAAAGGAATATAAACAAATGTAAGTTAAAACAAAAAACTAATAAAAAGAAAAGGGATAGGACTCCAAAGTAGGGGTGAACATAGACGGGTACCTGCCCTATTTGACAGGAACCGGAACCGGAACCACCGGGAACTGGTTCCAGTTCCGGGTACTCGCTTCCTAAAATATTAAAATTTTGTTATTTAGAAATAAAAAATAAAACAATGCCAAAACACTAAATAAATAAACAAGAATACAAATTATACAGAATAATGGTTACAAATATTTGTTTAACGATTACAAACCATAATAGACTAATAGTAAATGTTGAAAGTTTAACGATTGCATACTATAATTGTAAATGTTTAAAGTTTAACGCTTACATACTACAAATCCAATTAAACACACAATTTGAAAAAATACGAATCATTTTATCTCAAATTCTGAATCTCGTTTCAACTTCTTGCATACTCATTACATCCTCAACCTCGTACGGTACTTGTGGATAATTTAGTGTTAAAAAGGCTACACAATCTCGTAAAAAATTGCACATATTTTTAACAAAAAGCTGCTTATATTTTTAACAAAAACTACACCAATTTTATATAAATAACTGCACAAACTTTGTATAAAAAACTACAGAAATTATATAAAAAACTGCACATATTTTCAACATAAAACTACACAAATTACATAAAAAAAATTGCATAAATTATATAAAAAAACTGCACAATCGGTCCCGGCGGGTACCCAGCGGGTAACGGTTCGGAAAAATTGAGAACCGGAACCGGAACCGGAACCATTCTCAACCGGTTCCATATTTTTGGAACCGGAACCGGAACCATTCATATCGGTTTCGGTTCTGGAACCAGTAGTTCCAAGACAGTTCAGGTTTCATAAGTGGGTACCCGGTTTTGCTGCTCACCCCTACTCGAAAGTGTGTCCAATAAAACTAAAACATTTACCTTTCAAATAAAAGAAATTGAAAAAATATAAGGAGGCTCCCGATGATCGAAGCCCCATGCAATGGCCCAACCTACACACTCGTAGAGCCGACCCTCTAGACAATTATATCGACAAGTCACTACTTATCAATCATATCCTACACTTGTCAAGATAAGCTAGCTATAATTCAATTCCATAGAATAGAATAAGATATAGTAATTAAATAAGTTATTTAATTATTTATTCTCCTTATCCAGATATATATTTTATGCGTGTGAACCGTTGGAACTTTATCACGTTGACAATAATTATAAATCCTATCTATAATTATAAATGAAGGGGGACATCTAGCAATACATCATTGTTACCTAAATGATAAAGTTTGGTGATTCAATTAATCAACAAAACTGTGTGATCATTACCAATGTACATATTTATGTCCTTTTGTTCTCGATATCTAGATCGAACGCAAGGCATGGATATGTCATCCTATTTATGTTTGATTAGTTTCTCGATTCCAGAATATACTGATAAGATATCAATATCCTATATTGACTATCAGTATTCTATATTGACCATAGAGCATGCATGCACTTTCCTAATTCTATTCAATCGAGGGGCCTAGGGATATCACTCTCGTCATCTAGGAGGAAGAAATACTATCTTTATCCATGCTAGTACTAGTAAGTGATATGTGACATACCAACAACCATTCTGTCACCCAATTACAAATGATTAGAATAAGTTATTAAAGTACACCATTCACATAGAGCAAACTCCATGATCTCAAGTCAAAGGATTAGATATACAACGACCATAATAGAAACGTCCATGACGCTCATATAACATGCAAATAAACGTTCTCATAGCAAGTCATGTCAAGTATGCAAGATCCCATCTTGAATATGTGGATTCTATATCTCCATATGAATCTCTGGATATACTAGGTATACCATACTAATTCAACCTAAATCCAAATTAGTACTTGATGATGGACATTTTAGTATACATTATTCTATGTTTAGATATAACACAAAATAATACCTAAACATAATATTTGGGCAAGTGAGTGCTGGTCTAAGAAAGCTAGAAGCCATCTTCCTCCTCATCCTCCTTCAAATCAAAAGATGATAAATATATGAAGTTGAAGGAGAAATACAGGAAGATGAAGAACTACCAGCGTAAAGGCAAGGGTTTTATCGCTGAAGAACACGATAAGGCGTATTCAAATACTCCTCCAGATGAAGAAGACACGAACTACCTTTGTCTTATGGCCAACATCAAGGGAGTCAAAGATGATCCATCTGAGACCTCGTCTTCAAATGATTCTTCAACCTCAACTCAGGTATCATATCTAAATGATCTTTCTATCTCTGGTATTGATAGTTTCTTAGCGCTTAATACACTGACTTTGGACCTTTATAATACACTAAATGGAAAATTCAAAGCTGAAAAGTTAAATCTTGATCTATAAGAACATCTTGAAAAATGTTATTCAAAAATCAAAGAACTTACTAAGGGTGCGTTTGGTTTGCAGGAATGAGATGGAATTGGGGGGATTTGGATTTAAAATCCATTCCAATCTTGTGTTTGGTTTGCCAAAATTGTCAGGATTTGAAATCCCGGGATTTCATTATAATCCCATAAACATGGGAGTTGGAAATCCTTTACAAAGGGCGGGATATAAAATCCAAATCTGCGTCGCTTCCCTAAAATTTCTTCCCTTCGCCATGACATTTCATAACCCGCCTCGCTTCCCTTCCCTTCCCCTCGCTTCTTGCCTTAACCCGCCGGTGCTCTCTCCTCCTCACCGGTAATTTCTCTTCCTCGCCATCCTGCTTGAACTGTTGCTCTCGCCAGTGCTCTCTCCTCCTCTTCACCATCTTCTCTAATCACTCAACAAGTAAGACTTCCCTTCCCCTTTTCTTGAATGTGCCTTTTTCCAACAGGTACTGATATTTGTAAAAACCTAGTAGTTTTTCTCCTTATCAGTTCACCAATTTCATGCATGTTCGTTTTTGTTAAAAACCTAGTAGTTTATCTCTCTTGGTAGTTAGTAATTGTGGTCTAGATGTTTTAAATCTATATCTTCAGTGAATTTGTGGCTTGGAGACTTGTACAAACAACTACTTTTTATGAAATGAATGGAATGTTTGACTTGACTAGTTGCCTTCATAGCAGAAGTTCTCATTCCCAAATCCCTTGTGCGCTACCATTTACTATTTTGACTAAAGCATAAAGCTTAAGAATCAAGTCTGTTGCATAGTGGACATTTCATCAGTACTAATGAGGGTGCTATGAACAGAACGATGATTTTGCATTTCAAGAGATGAAATAAAAAAAATAGTACCAATTTGTCACTTGACTGCTTCACTGTTTGATTTAGAACAACAGAAAGTTTCTGATATGAATTACATTTTAGAACACAGAAAGTTTGATTCACTTGACTACTTCACTGTTTGATTTAGAACAGCAGAAAGTTTCTAATATGAATTACCTGGAGAAATGGCCAACAAAAGACATTTTGTTTTAGAATGTGGCATAAATTACCTGCATTTGAAACTTGCTTTTTATGTTTGCAGTTTGTTTTAGAATTAGGTTTCTTTTTGCAGTTTGTTTTAGGTTGGTAATTAGAATTAGGTGACTTCACTTTAGCAAGCTCCTTATATGATTAGCTCCTTATTGAAGTTGTGTTTTTTGCTTTGAAAAATTTGGCAAAATAAAGAATCTAAGGTTGTACGAGGTTTGTACTTTGAATATATGTTTAACAATTTGAGTAATTGGACAGGAAATGAAGTGACTTAGTTTAACAATACGTTTACATAGGCAAAGGAGACAAGGGTCATTGGAATGGTTTAACATAGTTGTCCATGTTGTTCTATTCTCTGTTGTGTCCCTTTGGATGATTATGGTTAAAAGACAAAGGGATAAACAACAAATTGGATACTCTTATTCAAATGTGGATTGATCCTCAATAATGCATAGGTATATTTTTTAGAGTGACACTATGTCTATATCGCAAATTAGGATGACTCGAACGTGTTTCAAAAAGTTGTGTGCCATAGTTGAAACATACAGAGAGTTAAGAACAACTAGGTTTATGAATATTGAAGAACAAGTTGCCATGTTTCTTCATATTATTCCTGACAATGTTAAGAATCGGGTTATGATATGTCGTTTTCATCGTTTGGGAGAAACAATTAGTACAGTTGCTCGAGTTTGCAATGTCGTAATAAGGTTACATCCACGTTTGCTTAAGAAACCTGAACCTGTTCCTGATAACTCTATTGATCAAAGATGGAAATGGTTTTAAGGTATTTCCACTTCTTTAAAATTTACTTATTTGTAAATAAGTCTAATTATTATGAAAATATAATGATCTTCTTTTTCTTGGTTCTAGAATTGTCTAGGAGCTTTAGATGGAACCTACATAAAATGTTTAGTTCCAGAAGAAGACAAACTTAGATATAGAACAAGAAAAAATGAAATTGCGACAAACGTGGTAGGGGTATGCTCACAAGATATGCAATTTATATATGTGTTACCGGGATGGGAGGGGTCAGCTGCTGTTGGTCGAGTGCTTCGAGATACTCTTCTTAGGCCTCATGGATTAAAAGTTACTAGACCGGGTATAGTTTTTGATAGTTTACTATATACTAACAAGTATAAGTTTTGATGGTTTATTAACTTAATTTATTATTAGGTTATTACTTGGTTGATGATGGATACACAAATGGAGAGGGTTTCTTAGCTCCTTATAGGGGTCAAAGATATCATTTAAATGATTGGCGGGATGGACACCAACCAACCACTGCCAATAATTTTTTTCAATATGAAGCATTCATCGGCGAGAAATGTTATTGAACGATGTTTTAGTATGTTAAAGGCAAGGTGGTCAATCTTAAGATATAACTCGTATTATCCTATTGAACAAAAAGTTAGGATCATCATGGCATGTTGTCTCCTCCACAATCTTATAATGCAAGAAATGCCAGTAAATCCAATTTGACAATGAAGGTGAACTGGATGAGGGAATCGGAGACCATGGAGTCGAAGACGGAGATAATAGAAATGTTGTTGGTACTTTAAATGAGTGGACTGCATTTAGGGATAATTTAGCACAATCTATGTTTGCTTCTTGGAATGCTACCAATTAATATGTATGATTCTGTTGATCCCAGATCTCTCAATAACACTAATAATCTAGTTATGAATAACCAAATTATAGTGATTTTATGAAGAAAGTTATGAAGACTCAAGAATAAAAATAAGAATATTTATGAACAGTCTTGAGCTTCAAAGGTTTTACTTTAAAAATCTAGGAATGTAAAACAACTCGTAAAAGCCTTATTTTTACAATAGATATGATCACCTATTTATACTAATCGGCTATTAAGAAGATAACTATCTAATGCTACTTTCTAGCAAATCTTCTATCTAATAGATAAGGTTTATCTTTCATATGGATAAACATTAATATTAAGATAAACTCGAATTCCAACTGTTGATTTGTCATTTCCAGCTATCATTCATGGTATGATGATTTCATCCTTATCTTCAAATCTTCATTGCATGCTTGGATGAAGTGTTGGAAAATCTTCTAAGTGTTGATGACCAGAGGATCGATGAGAATGCTCTTTCCATCGCATCCTTGGACTGTCCATCGGTCCACTGGTTGAACTATCCATCGATCCTCTGGTTGAATTCCAGACTTAGTCGTTTCTGCCTTGATGTCTTCATTGGTCTTCTGGTTCTTCATCACTTGTTRTTTTTCATTACTTTTTACATCATGAGTTGTGGGGTTTAACAATCTCCCCCTAAGTAATGAAATAACAAACATAGTCTAATCTAGACACATATGTGAAGAACAGACACTAATCTAGTAGAAAAACATCAAACTCCAAATTTTCATTGGATGATGAAATTTCTTTACAATACTAGAAACAAAATACATCAAGGCAAAATAAGCAAAAGTTTTAACTCATCACGAGCTACCTGAGTATATCTCTTTGAAGCACAAGAGTAGTCTTCGATATGCAATGACCATCGATATCTCATGAATGAGATGACTCCCCTCTTCCCTTGGCACATGGTTTCTGCCCAATCTTTCTCTAATATTTTTCTAAAACCATTCAAGTGCATCTTTTGAATACTTGAAGGGTTCAGTCATCCTGAAGAATTTTTTAACCCCGAACTCATTCTTGTAAACAAGTCCAAGTTCGGGTTGAGTAAGAACTGATGCARATCGTATCTCCTGCAGGCCCTGGAAGTCTTCGTTTGGAGGAGCACAGGATAGTCTCTCGATGCCTAGCCTCAAAGCAATTTCGAAATCAGTTTTGGCTCTGAGCTTTACCAGGGACTCCATTGTCTTTACTATAGCTCGGTTTGCCATTCCAAACCTTATGCCATGATCCTGCCTTTGAGCTGTTTAAGTGTATAACTCAATCAAGTCGTACGTGTTGAGATTGATGAGGTTGTTTTCGTTGAACACGCTAACGATCCCACGGGATCTCTCCACGGTGAACTCGATGTATCTGATAGCTCGGTTGGCAAAAGACTTTATTTTCAAGTCCACGACTCTCCTTATTCCATCATTCGAAAAGACAGCTTGAGGTTYTTGAGTAGTCTRTCTGATGAATCGATGGTGTAGAAGGTTCATAGACTCAGGCGATAGGATTGGAGGATTGGTTGACAAACTTTCATCGTGATCTTGATACATGTATTGATGGATATTTTCCATCAATATTGGTTCCCTGGGCGGCAGTTGAGGACGTCTCCTCATCAACTCCATGTTCTATATTATCTCATCTACCAGGCCTTGTGGAGGTTGCCTTGAGGAAGAAGGAGTATCCGCATGCACCACATGTTGATGGGTTAAGGGTTGTGTCTCGGCTTGGGGTTGTGTATGGGTAGAGGGTGAGTTTTCTTTGGATGGTTCAGTTTCATGTGGTTGAGAGGTTTCTGGTGCATGGGTTTCTATAGGTGTTTGTGATCGTTGAGGTGATGGTTGGTTTGTTGTGGGTTCTGGTTGTATGGAAAGGGTGAAGGGTCGAGGTGTTGGAGAAGGGGTTAAGGGTAAGTTTATTGTGGGTGAGGGAGTGAAGGTTTGGTTTGTTTCTGTTGGTAGTGTGGTTGGCTCTTCATCGGTTGATGAACTCAACACGATGGGGTCTRGTATTGTAGCTAAGGGAACTTGTATATTMTGTTCATCATCAGAGGGCAAGGCCTYTGGTTCCCTTGCTTGGCTTTGTTCGGTTGGAGGTGGTTGTTGTTGTGGTGATGGTTGCTGTGGTGCAGCRGATTYTGTTGGTTGTGTAGYYGCCGCCYCTTTCTCCCCCTCATGAGGTCCAAGACCTTGATCATCGGGGTCTGGATCATCATGTCRTCTGYGTTTTAGGGGGCGGCTTGTCRAGCAGGAGGCTCYGGTCYTCTTYTTCTTGCCCTTCCKGAAGGACGTAAGATACGCCTTGAGGGAGGCTTGTCTTCGACTCRCCTCCATTGATTRGAGGAGAGAGGTGGTAYGTCGTTGTTCATCGGYMRGKTYYKGGRRRRRAMCCYYSWTKGKTKGRWKGSCCSRWKRAMSRAWTTKGSMWYWAWYYYMWTKGAARRWKRRRMYWRSKSCYTKGRMMRRRSCCYYMAGKYWAKCTCTGGTTGCRAACTCGGTRGAGGAGGAGGAGGCTTGTGGTGGCATRGAGGAGGTGGTGGATGTATATGGAGGGATGRGAAGGTTAGTGATAAGGTTTCTCACCTCTGCAGTGAATGAGGAGAAGGCTTCATCAAAGGATGGGCCTGCAGAGGGAGGTGGGGGTTGATTTTGTTGTGGGATTTGGTCAAGTATGGTGGTGGCTAGTTGATTGAGAGTGGTTTGTATGGTGGCTATTTGGGTGGTGAGGGTTTCATCGACTGATGAAGTGGATGGAGGTTGGGGTTGAGGAATTTGGGAGATGATGGAGGCAAGTAATTGATGGAGATTACGAAGGATGGTTTGTAGTTGGGTGATGGTGTAGGTAAGGTTTTCATCAGCTTCAGTTGCCTGAGCTGTARGGGTTGCRAGGGATTGGATAAGTACTTGGTTTCTTTGGGTGGCTAGGGAGGATGAGGTATTGTGGTGTTGGGTGACTGTTTGTTGAAGCATGTGTAGGCGGGTAGTGTTGGCTTGGTTTTGGGTTTCGATTTGGGTGAGATGATGTTGGAGGATAGCAAGGGATTGGTGGAGGTCTAGGGTATCAGATGAGGGTTGATTGGCCACAATTCCTTGTATGATGAGTTTAAGGTCATCCAAGGACCGCGTCACTGTGTCGACAAAGGCTTGGAATTCTGCCTTTGTGACCAGATCGGCTAAAGGGGTAACCCCTGCAGCAATAGATGTTGCAGGTTGTGCCTCTGTTCCTGAGGTGCCTTCTTGGCCTTGTGCGAAGGTAGGCCTCGAAGGACTTCCATCATGTCCTTGATAGCCTTCGAGAGAAGAGTTATCTTGTGATGTTGCAACATTCTCTTCCTTTTCCTCAGCTTCAGAGGTTGAGTAAGTGAAGTGGATGTGTGTTCCCTTTGGTAGATCAAATACCGAGGGGAGTTGTGCACGAATGGAAGATCGCTCTAAACGATCTATAGGTTCAACTTCAGAAGCAACACATGCTTCTAAGTGTGTGATTGGTTGTGGCGAGCCCTGAGGTGAAGGGGCTCTTGTCTCTTCATCACCACTCTGTTAAGAGAGGGGTGATGGTAAATGGGTTTCCTCTGCTTGTTCATCTCCAGAGGCCCGAAGAATGGCCTCTGGATGGCTAGATGGGGTTGGGGTGGGACCGGGTCGTCCTATTTCAATACCCCTTTGGCTTTGATCGCCAGGGGTAGTGGATGTGGTTGCCCTTTGGGAAGTGGGTTGAGGAATTCTATGAGTAAGGCTGGGGGTAGCACGAGTAGCATCATCATCATCATCATCATCATCTTCGTCATCCGATGAGGAGGATGCTTGTGCTCCCTCGCTTGGAGGGGGGACGGCTCTAAGTGCTCCGGGGTAGCTGCCCTCGGTTCTTGGGACAGCATGCAACATACATAGGTCTGGCGTATCTCACTTGTCGACGGTATGACAGTGAGCATAGCCCAGGACAGCGGTCGGTTGATGCTGTATCCTTCCTTCGAAAGGGTTGGGCGGTGTCCTTGCATCTTGTAGACCGGGGTAAAGGGATCCACAGCAGGTAGTCCGTGCTTCACCATCACATCCCCAATGAAGAGAGCAAGGAAGCGGGGAAAGAGAACTGTAGAGAGTGGTTTTCCTGTGGCTTGAAGTTTGCACTTTTTGATCACGACCGCATGAATCTCGTTGTAAATATGGAAAACGTAGTCGAGATTGAGGTTGAAGAAAAGCCCATACATAATTGTCATTATGTTGAGATTTCCTTGGTCTAGGGAACCTAGCTTGCAGGTGAGGGATCGGTTGAGGATGGAGAAGAACAAATTCCACATTGGCGGGAGGAATTGTCTTTTGAAGTCTGAGATATTTCGTAGGTCACGGTTGTAACCTAGCATCTTTACGAAGCTGAGGATGTCGTCGGAGGATGGTGGTTCATCATATTGCTCGATCCCAAGTTCCCGTCTGGTGGGAATGCCCAAAACCCTAGAAAATTTTGCTCGCGATATTTTTAGCGAGCAAATCATGGGCGTCTATATCCCCCATTAAATTCGCAGGTTTGCCAGTATTGTTGCACGTATTTTAATGGTACACTAGGGTTCACTAGTGTGATGGCAGGGAGGAGGATGGAGTTCTTGAAGAACTCTATGATTATCGTAAAACGGTCGTCAAATAGAGTGTTGCGCAGTTCAATGGCGTGGTTGTTTGGATTCATGGGAAAAAAGATGAGTGTGCGGCTGTCAGTGCCTGTTGACTGTACGTGGCTGTCGTTATTGTTGGATTCATGAGAAGCAGAGGAGGAGGCCATTTTTATAGAAGTTGTTGGTTTTGTGTTCGTCGGAGTCTTTGTTGCAGGTTTTGAGAGCGTAAAGTAAAGATGAAGGTGGAAGAAGGTTATTTATAGGTGAGAAGAGGGTGGGGAGGTGGGAAGGGAAACGTTTTCTTGATTATTAAAATATAATAATCATGAAA
>NC_037532.1:18896690-18903633 GCF_001531365.2 Cynara cardunculus var. scolymus
GACAGAGGTTCTGTCGTCTTTGACTTGTAGCAATGTCTATGYAGAGGACCAGTTTACAGAACCTCTGTGAGACACGACAGAGGTTCTGTCACTTTAGACTTGAACGCTTGAGAATCTTCTGCTGTTGGTCCTCTGTGGTCTTCTGTGACTGATCATCTTCTGTCAATACTTGCAGTTTACTTTTTCTATACTTTTACATTTAAGGAAATGAGAGCTAACATGGCCAATAGTTGGATATCATGGATTTATGCTGTTGCATATGATTTTTTGTGAAAGCCAAAGCCAATTACCAGTAAAATATAATTGCAACTACAATTTATGCCCTGCTACATTGGATTTCCTTCTTTTCTTTTGTGTCCATGGGATTCTCAAGTAGAGGGGTTTCTTTTGTATTGTAAAGATGCCATTTTGTATTGATCATTGCTAAGGTTGCATAGGCAAATTGTTGTTGATGGTTAGAGATGCTTTAGGCCATGATTTGGCAACCATAAAACCAAAATAATAAACCCATTCACCTGTTTAGCACCCTTCTCTCAAGTTCATGCTAATTTTGACTTAGATGCAGCTTGTTTTTGCGAAAACTCAAAACATGAAAGTTGTAAGCCTGTCTGTTGGATTTCCAGAGCATCTTGAATCTCCTTACACAAAGCTTGGATGAGTAAGATATAATCGAAATGCCACAGCCTCGCAAATCTGTCAATTTTTGTTGGATTTTGATTAGAACCTATTTGATGGAATTTATTTCAGTGATCTCAATAGTTTATGTTGTTTCTTTATCATTTCTTGACGTGGGTACTTTAAATTTCTAGTTATTATCGTCAATATTTCTTGGTTTTTTGTATGTGTTTTTGTTTTTGTACGCTTTCTTATTGAAAACATGATGGATAATGAAGACCTTGAAATGTTTGGGTCTTTTTGACATAGGTATGAAATCGTAAGATGAATCAACGGAACCCAAGAAATCGAAGGGTAGTTGAAAGAGAATGTAGTAAAAACCTTCTTGGAATGTCAACTATAAGAGATGTCCATCAATGGAATCGAAGGCGATACCTTAAGATGCACTCATGAAAGAATATAGCGGAAACATTATAAAGGACTCACAACTTCGTTGTCAATCAAAGAAAAATGAAGAATCACTAAAATTATTTACGAGGGAAATACATTGTATGGTCTAGACTAAGGAATAAGACGGGTAATGTCTATAACCCAACAAACAACACATTCAATCTATCTAAAGAGGAGTGGAAGGCAAAGGCAAAGGTCAATTCTTTTTCTAATTTTCTAATTTAATTTCATTATATTTTTCTTTTAGTTATATGTTTTTGCTTTTTTTATATACAGTTGAGTAAATATGTTGACAAGTTGAGGAATGCACCACTACTTTATCATAATCTTTGTATGCAAATTTTTGATGGAGTGGCGACCACGATATGGAGACTTGGGGACCCTGGTCTAATTCTCATAACCCTTAGCGTGCTGCTAATGTTTCTAACCCGCCTTTAGTTGTTGATGATCAAGGCTTTGATACCACACAAGCACCTCCTATTCCAGATCAAACGCCTCCTATTTCAGATCGAACGCCTCCTATTTCCGCTCAAGGACCATCTAGCTCGACAAAAGAATGTTTCTCTCGTTCTCAAACCAGAAAACAAAAAAGCTAATCAACCATTGGTAAGGAAAGACGAGTTGGCTCATGTGGTGACACATGTGAAAACCAATTTTGACAAACCATCAGAGGACGGGGATGATGCTTGTATGTCGAAATTGGAGAAACTTGGTTGGGAAGATATCCCGTTGTATGACATCACACTTTTCCTTTTTAGCCAAAACATAGATTATAGGAGAATTTGGCTACGTTTGAAGGAAGAGAGGTGTGAGTGTGATAACTGGATCCTGGTTATCACCCGAGGTAATTAATATATGATTACTTGTTAAATGATTAAGTGACAGCATGATAAATTGCTATATTTGATCATGCTAGTATGAGAATTTTTATTTATAAGAATTATATGCATAATGTGAAATGCATATGATATACATATGTATGCATGAATTATATGCATAATGTGAAATTCATATGATATATATATGTATGCATGATTTATATGCATGTGTGGGTATAAGGAAATTACATGCATGAATGATTGATTTTTATAAACATGCATGTGGGGAGGGGGAGGAGGCTTTAGTAGTCGACTTTCCTAAAAAGGAAAGTATAAAAGAGGAGTTAAGCTTCTTTTACATTCTTCTTGCTATTTTGAGATCTCAAGTGTGCGATTTAAGAAGAACTGGTGACCGGATAACTTTTGATTGGAATCAAGTCGATTCAAAGTTGGGATTCAATCTTATTTCTAAAAGATTTTAAATGTGAGTGGTTAAATGCTTTTAAAATATTTTGAATTGCATATTGAATTGAGTTGAGTTTTGAAGGTTTACCATACTTGATTTTAAACTGGGTAAGGTAATGATCGATTTATCTCTAAACCGCTTAAGATGTTGTGCGATTTAGAGTTAGTCAAAATTTGAAATATATAAATTGCTTGGGAAGCTGTCCGAATTGGTAAATTGGACACGGGCCTAATATTGATCGGAGTGGTAAATCAAACACAATGAATAGTGTTGTCCGGATTAGTAATCCGGCCAAGGTTTGACCGGATATGAAGTCCGGTTAAAACTGTATTGACCGGATTTGTGTGTTGATTTATGTATTAATCATCATTTTGTTGTTCTTTTAACAAGAAATGGGAATTTTGATGATTTTGAACTGATAATATTTCATTGGAACATTTATAACTGCGGTTCGTTCTATATATGGAATTGTTTTGTGAAAATTTTTGATGAAGAGATAAGGGTGGCATATCAAGGAGAGTTGTACCATGGGATAAGGGTGGCATAACAAGAAGAGGTGTACCTTTGTATATAAGGGTGGCATTTGTTTTTGTGTTATGTAATATAACTCTTACTATTATATCCTTTAAGATTATCATGGTCTGGAATCTTTATTTCTTTGTGATTTAAAGGTTTAGGGTTAGGGTTCTTGGAAATCATAGTCTGGATGTTATTGAGGAGGAAATAACAGGTTTGACCTGAAACTTTGAATAAACCTTGTTTAATTAGAAACGTTTAAAAGTAGTACTATGATATACCTGGTTAGTACAAACCTATTTGTGGTTTTTGATGTATTGTTTGAAAGCTGAGAGTTTGGCTTGAAAAGTGGAAAGGTACTGATAATTATGTTCTTACTTGTTCATATATTTGTTATATATATGAAAAGTTGTTTTACATAAAAGTTTTGGTGATTTTCACCCTGCAATAACATAAAAAGGAAACTCACTAGACCTTTCGGTCTAACCCTCGTTTTGTGATTTTAAATATGTATTGCTGGAGGTGCAGACGGTAAGGTGAAGTGGAAAATGTAATATTTTCCTATATGCATATCTGCATAAAGAATTGTCTATGTCATGTATAGTTTTGATTAGTACGAGAATTGTATTTTGAATTTTTGGACCGTGTATTCAGTATTGCTAGATTCTCGTACTAAGGGACCTATGTGGTATATAAACATGTATTTCTTATGTCTAAAGTATGTGTTACATGTAATGTGTGGAAATGGGGTGTTACAGAAAGTGGTATCAGAGCCTGAGTTTAAGGGATTTAGGTATTTAACAGCATGATACCTAGACTTAAACTATTTCATTGCATGTTAAGGGTCCTGGACATATTTAGCACCATTGGAAATAAATATGATGAGTTAAAAGAACAATATGTAAGGTAAATTTTAATTACAACTGGCCAGTGTAATTATGAATTTACAGGTACGTATCTGCACTTGAATACTTCATTGTATTTGGGAATGTGAATACGTGATTATTAATATTGAAAACTGCAGATGCCTAGCCGAACACGGAGATTTGAAAGAATAGCCCGTCCACAGTCTGAAGAAAGAGAGGAATCACCCATAAATCTTCCAACGAGTACTTCTGGAAATAGGGGTCGGGGAAGAACCAGAGGAAGAGGTAGAGGGAGAAGTCAGTCACAAGGAAGGGGTCGGACTGAGACGCATTCTGAACATGAAAAGTCTCATTCAGGAAATGTTCAGGAAAGATCGGTGCCACACCTTGAATATATAACCAGATATATGCTGGCGGAGGAAATGGGAAAGTTAAGGGAAACTTTGATATCCATTATTAGAATACCGGCTAGGGTGGAAACGGAAAGAGTGGAAGTTCATCCCTCTGTTCCGGTCACTCACAACAAAGAAGGAGACATCAAGATGTTATTGACATGCAAACCGCCAACTTTCTCTGGAGAGAGGGATCCAGTAAAAGCCATGTGCTGGATCAAGGAGATTGAATCTATGTTCAACACCATCGATGTCTAGAAACTGATAAAGTTAGATTTGCTGTCTCAGTATTGAAGTCAAATGCTCTGTTTTGGTGGGAAGTTGAATCGTAGGCCATAATAGATGTCTTACAGACATTATCCTGGACAAAATTTGTGAATCGATTCAAGGATCAGTTTTGCCCTAAATCGGCTGTACGCCAAATGGAAGAAGATTTTCTGAAATTGGAATAGGGAAATGGAACAGTTCGAGAGTATACTGAGAAATTTATTGAATACTCTCGATTTGCTGAACATTATATTTCATCATAATCCAGAAAGGTGGAAAGGTATATCTGGGGGTTGAAACCATCCATCAGAGAATTTGTTATTGCTATGAACTCCAATACCTTCTCACTAACTGTGGATGCGGCCGACGTAACAGAACATAATAAGGATCGACAATCAGAGGGAAAAATTATGGAGAAAAGAAGATGAGAAGGGCCTTAATCAAACTTTCGATGGCCAAAAACAGTAAGATATGATAATAGAGCCGATTAGAAGGTCAGTGAGAAAGTCTGTACGCAATGCCGGCATGTTCATCAAGGTGAATGTAAGATGGACCCAAGGGAGTGTTACAAGTGTGGCGAAGCAGGCCATTTATCGAGGAGTTGCCCAACCAACAGAAGGTGTTTCAATTGTAATTCCCCAGATCACATACGACCAAACTGTCCGTTGTTAAAAACCCCGCAGTTGACTATGGGAAGTGTTGGGTTCAAGTTAGAGCGTTAAAGTTGTATTCAAGTTTCTCCTTAGAATAGCTTTATTTTGTAATAGTGTAGTTTTACTATTTCCTAGTATAAATAGTATTTTCCTTTGTAATTGTCATTACGAAGTCATTAGCAGAATTGTAATCAAGATTAGAGCTGTAAATTTCTCTCTCTTAATCAAATCAATCTTTGATAATATTCTCTCTACTTTTATGTTCATCTTGATTCTTGAAGATCATATCATGTTTGTATGATTTCTGGACTTCACAATTGGTATCAAAGCARACTGCAGCAGTTTGTTTAGAGGATTGAACTGATTTTGCATAATTTTTTCACGATCTTTTGAAGATTCATCGATCTGGGTCATGATGTTCATCACTGTTCTTGAGAGTTCTTCATCCAGATTGGGTTTTTGATCTTAAATCTGTCAATTTTTTAGTGTTATTTGTAAAGATTTACATTGCTAGATTCGTTTTTGCATTTCGAACAACTTTGATTCACACTATTTTTGATTTTAAACAAGTTTTAAACCTGTTTTGGTCGAAAATTGATTTTTCGTATTCTAGAAAATGTTCTTCAAAACTCATAATTTTTCATGTTTTGATCCAAAATTTTGGTAAAAAGTGTGAAAGTTTGTGCTTTTGGTTGAATATTAATCCGATTAAAGCTTGTGCGATTTAAGGGTGTTATCCGCTTAACTCTTGTGCGATTTAACATCCGTGTGATTTTTAGCTGTTTGATATAGGTTATTCGGACAACACTTGTGCGGATATTTGATCGATTTAACAATCCGCCTGGTAAATCGTTCATAACTTGGCGGATAAGTGTGCGATTTAAACAATCCGGCTGGTAAGTCTAAGTAACTTGAACGGATTAGTGACCGATTTACATAATCCGGCTGGTAAGTCTTTGAAGGTTTGTGCGATTTACATAATCCGCTTGATAAGACTTTCAAGTTGTCTACTTGAGCGATTTATATTTGTGATCGTATATACTTTGGTGATTGAACGGATATTGACTTTTTGATCGACTTATTACTTTGATTTCTCATCGATTTGTTTTAAAAGGACTTATACGTACTTTGACTTGTTGACTTAGTTGACCTTGAATTGTTGACATGTTGGCTTTTTACGTCCGATTTTCATTTTGGAATTTTGACTAAGTTTTGAAAACCTTCGATTTGAGAATTTTAAATCAAATTGAATTTTGTGCTTTATCCGTATTTCATTTTGCATAATCCGTGTGAATTTTGCATAGTTGGTAAAAATCTGGTTAAGTGTTTTTGGGCGATTTAAACTTGCTTATTGTCCGGACTTCTAATCCGGATAACTTGTTGAATATTCTATCTTGTTGACCGGACTTCCAATCCGGATAAGCTTGACAGGATTACTAATCCGGATAAGTGTATGTGCATAAATTGTTCTAAGTGTTGAATGTGTGCRAAATTTTGTTTACATATTATCAGATATATTTTTGTAAACTGATCCTTTAATTCAAATTTTGAACTACAGTTGATCCTATTTCATACAATTTGATACGATGAGTTCACGAGAAGCAATGGCTATTGGTACTGATACCAAGCCACCTGTTCTATTTCGTGGTGATTACAATCAGTGGAGAGACAGATTCCTGAATTTTATTGAGAGAATGAAAGAAGGAGATCTAATAATGAAATCTTTAATGGAAGATCCTGCTGAATTCTTCATAGAGGTAGAAGCTGATGTACTAGCAGGCTTACCTGCACAGAGAGTTCCTAAACTAAAGCATCATTATTCACCTGAAGAAAAGGAGAGAGCTCATGCTGATGTGTTGTGCAAATCTTATATGATGCAAGCACTGACTAATGATATTTA
>NC_037532.1:18903733-18904905 GCF_001531365.2 Cynara cardunculus var. scolymus
GAAGATTAAAATATTGAGAGATTTTAAATGATCGTTTTGATTGTATAATCAATCAATAGGCTCTGATACCAATTGTTGATCCCAGATCTCTCAATAACACTATGTGTGTCCCACAATTCAATGATCAATCTTCATGTTAAGCTCCATAATCTGGCAGATCTAGATAAAACTTGTAAGAACATCAAGAACACTAAGATGATAGTTGAGAGAAAAAGTCAAACATTCAAAGATCAGTCAAACCTCTTATTATGTATATGATTTACAATAAGCTCTCTTTTTACACTAATTACAAAGACATTACCCTATTTATAGGGTCAAACCTCTAAACACAAGTCAAAGTCAAACTCCTATAAGAAAAGTCAAACACGATGACTTTTACAATTATAGACAATATTTAATTTTCAAGACGAATACAATTTAATACTGAATTTCAGTCCTAACATTCTCCCCCTTTGTATTCAGACTTGAAAGAAATTCTGCACTTTGAGTCTTGTTTAAACTTTGAAACATTAAGCACATTATGTCATCTTCAAAAGAATACTTCAACAAGAAATTTGTAAGCAATCAACTGTTGAGAAAGATCTTCTAGCATTCTCCTCCTCGAATGTAGAACATCGATGATCTTCTCTTTTGACAATGTAGAACAGTATTAACCAAAATCTTTAGAATTAAAGTACAATATGTGATCTTCAAAATTAATCTTCAGACCTTTTCTTTGTAAACTTTTGAAACATTGATCTTCACATTCAATATCTCTCAGTCGTTGTAGCACATGAATAATCTTTCTGTGATTATCTTCAGTCGCGCTTCTTTTGAGTCTTTTGCCACTTTCGAAGTTACTCCCCCTTGATCTTTGCATCAGATTCCCTTAAACAATGTTCGGAAATGAATATTTCATTCATTATTACATCATACACAAGAATGAATGAAACTTTCCGTATAAGCCATCAATTCATGAAAATGTTAGTAGATCTTTGCAAATCCACTTGTTTAATCTTTTCAAATTAAGGGAATGGGAAGATAACATCCAATTTCAACAAATGAAATTGTTTACAATCTTATAAAAAGATTGGYCTGTGAGTATAACAGATATACTCAATATAACGGATGTACTGTATATATGAGACTTTTTGATGCTCATCTCACCAGGTCTTCCATTCAATCATTGATAG
>NC_037532.1:18907045-18908855 GCF_001531365.2 Cynara cardunculus var. scolymus
TGTCTTTAGATCAGACAATTTCTTTGAAGTATCCAGGAGTTTACCTTCTAACTCCTTCTGAAGCATTTCAAACTTTTTCTTCTGATTTATCAACTCTCGTTTCTCTTCGTCAGAGCTGCTTTTGTCATTCTCGGAAGCGATGTCAAGCCACTTCCTTTTCTCAGTAAGCTCTTTAGCAATCGCTGTATACTTCTTTGAAGTATTTCTTTTCTCAAGAGCAAATTGCTTTTTCTCTTGGTCTAAAGCCTTTTGTTTTAGATCAATGCTTTCAGACAATTTTTGTAGTTGACTCTAACAGTCTTCGGAGATGTCTTTCTTTTCTTTATCATTCTTGGCTCGTTCCAAAATGATAAGCTGCTCAAAATCCGAGATTTGCTTTAATAACATCTTTGTGTTCAGCTCGAGAGAGTTAATCTTATTCTCATAAGATTCACGTTCAGTTCCAAACTTTCTTTCAACTCTAATGAATCTCTTCTTCTCCTTCTCAAACTCTGCTCTTTCCACATTCAAATTCTTTTCTGCTGTCAAAAATTTCTCCTTCTGTAAATCCAGTAATTTCTTTAACTCACTCAAATCATTTTCTTGTTTATGAATTTTTTTCAGTAAAGTACCCAGTCTCTGTATTTTTCCTCCCAAAAGAGTTCCTCTTAGCATTTAGTTCCTTTTGAACTTTTTGGAGTTTAATGAACAAATCATTATTAGTCTTAATCCTTGTTTGTATCTCTTTTTCACATTCTATTATGACATCATCCAAGGATTTTTTATGTTTATTAATCTGAGACTTAGATTCATTCTCAAGTCTTTCTAATATTTCTTTATAATCTTGATGCAAAATTTTAAGACATTTCTCATTAGCATAAGTCTGAATTTTATAGTTCTTTTCCAGCTCAGCCATCTTAACTCTCATCTCTTGATTCTCCTTCTTTAGAATATCTGCCATTTAAAAAAAATTGATTAGTTAAAGGATCTATGCAGTGAAATCAGATAAAGGAAACAGGAACAGTTTAATCTCAAAAAGAATAGAAAAACACAAAAACTGATGAGAATAAAGAAAATCAACGAAAAACTGTCAAATATCAGTAAAAACAATCAAAACCGTTGAAAATAGTTAAAAACTGTTAAAACTGATGAAAAACAATTTACGCGACGAAAAACAGTTTAATGATTCTCAAACAGTTAAAACACACACAAAACAGATATACGATGATCCAAAAAAAAAAAAACTCAAAATCAAAACCACAAAACAAATATAAGCCCAAGATATAAATGTCCAAGTTCAAAACAACCGAGAAACACAAATCACTTGACTAAGACAAGCAATTCAAATAAATCCGCTACACGATTTACACTTTACACTTCCACAAACAGGTACTAATACACTATGATCAAATCAATCCAGAACTAAATTCTGCACAGAACTAAATCCTGCTGTTGAGTCAAAAGAATCCACAGTAGTTGCTTCACATATACTCTTTGTTCTTAAAGACTACAGCCAAATAGAACAAGTCCTTCTTGACAACACCAGCTCAATAATCAGACAATCCTTTTGATCAACAGCTGCTGTATATAAACTTGTTGAGCGATTAAGAATCCCAATGGTGAAATAGATTGAACGATTGGATATGCGGTCAATGAGATTGAGCAATAAGATGAGCGGTTTAATAAACCGGACACTTCGATGCACAAATTGCTAAGTTCTAAACCGTTCACAAGTCCGCTCAACAGTCCGCTCAAGGGTTATCAGAATCCGCTCAAGATGTGTGCGGATAACTCTCCGCTCAAGCAAGGTACGGTTTATATGAACACCGGT
>NC_037532.1:18909600-18913159 GCF_001531365.2 Cynara cardunculus var. scolymus
TTCTTCATCACTTGTTGTTTTTCATTACTTTTTACATTTTGCATTGTGGAGTTTAAAATAATTCATATTACATAAACTGTGTTTATGTTAATTAAGAGTATCTGGGTTCAATAATTGGTATCAGAGCCTGCTAATCAAATTCATTGATTAGTCGATCGATATCCGACTGGATTCTACTCTTAATTTATGATTATTCGTTTTTAAAAGGTTTCTTACTCTTATTTCTCTTGATTTTAAAAACGTTTGCTTTTATGTAATCTGGAAATTGTTTTTTAGCCGATTATCTTTCTCGTCAAAGTTTTCTTCTCAAAATTTTAAATCTAAAATGTCGTCTTCTCAATCATGGAACTCCATGTATAGTGTCGGTTCCTTGACAAAACTTCCGAGTCTCATTAGGGAAGAATATCCCCAATGGAAGATCCGGATGATAAACTTCTACGAGGGTCTTGACCTAGAACTTTATGAGTTCAATCTTAAATGGCCCAAACATCCCTACCACCATCATACCTCGGATTCCTGCTGCTGGTGATACAGTTGAGGTACCTGCCAGGCGAGTACCCAAACTTTTGATTATGGCTCTTCCCAATGAAATTTTCTAGTCACTCGACGCGTGCGACTCTGCTAAGGATTTGTAGGATCAACTAGCTAACAAGTTGGAAGGAGGGATCCAGATGAAGAAGAATCGTCGTGCCCAATGCCTAAATGAATACAATAGCTTCCAGGCACTCCCCGATGAGTCTTTAGAACAGACTTATCATCGCTTCAACACTCTGATCAACAAATGTCGCAAATGTGACGTGATCAGAACTCAAGAGGAGAATAACATGCTCTTCTTGAAGAGATTGAACACAGAATGGGAAAATCTAATGATGTCTCTCCAGGGAAACCAAGATCTGGAGCAATGGACACTGCACGATGTATACGGGACTCTGCAGGCTCAAGAACAACAGGTGCAGAAGGCAAAGGTCCCTCTGGATGGACCTCTGGGTCTTGCCTTTGAATTAAAAGAGACATGATCAAGCCAACCATACAGAGAACGGCCACCCAGAGAAGAGAGAAGAAAGGGAAAGAAGGCTCTCATCTTGGAGACTAATGATGAAGAAGACAGAGCTTCTAGCTCTGAAGACGATGACATCAATGCCTTTGTGAAATCCTTGGCCCTGATCACCAAGGAATTCCAAAGGAAATTTGGGAAGAAGGTCTTCGACAGAAGAGGAAGACAAAATGATCGAAGCAGAGGAAAATCTTTCGAAGGAAGGAACCCTCCTTCTGTTTCAAACAAGAAGGAGAAAGAGCCATCGGACCAGAAGAACCAAGGTGTCCGATGCTTTAGATGCGGGAAGATGGGGCACTACTCCAAAGAGTGCAGAGGCCCCTTAGTGAAAGATGAACTGTACTATAAAAATAAGTACAAGTATAATCGAACACAAAGGAGCCTCATGGCAGAACAAGAGAATTGGGTCTCTGGCTCCTCGTCTGAAGAAGAAAACCAAGGAAACTACTATGGGATGGCTATTGAGAATGACAGAGAAGAGTCTGGATCTGGATCTGACTCCGACTCCCGGGTATGTTCTATCTCTAGTTATTCTCACTCTGACCTGGAAGAGAGCATCTTTGCTTTCGACTAATGATTTCGTCAATCTACAGCAAAAGCTCTCTCTTGAAATATCCAAAAGAAAATCCTTGTAAAATAAACAACTATTTTTTGAATGAGAGACAGAGCTGCTAACTGTAGAGAAACAAGAGTTATCAGTGGAAAATGAAAAGCTTTTACAAACAAAACGATCCACTGAAACAAGTCTTAAAACATAATGCTTAGAATTAAAAGCAGCTATTAAGAAGAAAGAAATAGAGCTTCTAGAGAAAGAAAGAGACAGATTAAACTCTGAGGTCCTAAAAGATTATTTTCAAAAGGAAAGGGAGTTCCTACACCAGAGTTTACAAAGAAAAAAGCTCTTGATTAAGAAATATCAAGATGCTCAACAGGTGTACGAAAAAGTCAATTCTCAACAGGATAAAGAAGGGATCGGTTATATAGACCTAGACCTCACCTGGAAGAAGAAAAATACTCTTGAATCCGTGTTTAGGTTGGGCGAAAATAAGAAACCAGGTTTTCCTATTTTGTATACAGCTTCACCGTATAAAAGATGTAAGCTTGAAAGTGGAGCTAGAACTCCTAAGTTAAAATTTAAAACCATCTCTTACTCTTCAAAATGTGTGCCGCAAGTTGATTTAAAATGCATACAGAAGACAAACGAGATTTTTTGTTTTGGCTCTACAAATCTTGAACATCTTAAGAATGAAAGTGAGGTTGTCAAACCTGAACCAGATGAAATCAAGAGTTCATCCACAGGAAATTTTCTTAAAACTCTGGATTCAAAATTAATGGATGGCTTTACAGAAACGATAAGACAAGTTTTCGAGCAAGACTTGATTGAGGCCTTGAATTATCCTCCTCAAGGTCATGCAGATTCTTCTGAATGTAACTCCTCGGATACTTTTGAATGTCCATCAAAACAAAAGACGGACGAAGCTTCTAGCTCATGCATACGAGAACCTCAAGTTCCTAATGATACCTCTGTATTTTGATATTCACACAAGGATTTCCTTGACTCTGACTCTGAGTTAGAGGTGGACTCGTTTAAAGAGCAAGTTAAGACAGAGGTCGTTGCCAAAGAACCAGAGGTTGCAAAACCCCCTATTGAAAAAAAGAATCTCCTAGGTACTGGTCGTGCAAGCATGACGACAAGTGCTAAATCTTCTACCAAGTTTGAGTACATGGTAAAGAGTGCAAAGTCTGTTTCCTTTGCATCAAAGGGCTCAAATTCCAATTCCAAGCCAATTAAATTTACTCCGAAACAGAAGGGAAAATCCCCTGCATGCTCTAACATTAATTCCTCTGTTTTCAGAGAGGCCTCTGAAGGCCAAAGGAGTAGGGAAGAAGAAATTAGAGACGACTCATTCATTGTTAAAACAATCAGATCTAGATAGGAAGTTTGCTAGAACTACCAATACTAGGAATGATTGTAATAATTTATTCTTTAAAGCTAATAAATCATTTTGTCATTCAAAATGTGTTCATAGTTGTGAATGTGTTTCTCTGCTGCTTAAGTTAAAACAGCACTTCTCTGACCCTAACTGTCTTCTCTCTGGGTCATTAAGGTCTAAATCCAAGAAGAGCCAGAAGAGAAAGAAGGCTCATAAAGCCAAATCTGTTAATTCAGGTCAAGACACGAAGCCTCTTCCAAAGCTTAAAAAGCTACCCTCTGTCCCTAATCATTGAGGACCCATTATGAAATGGGTACCTAAATCCCTATAATTTGTTTTGGAGAAGCCGATGTGGACATTTGGTATCCTGACTCCGGATGCTCAAGACACATGACCGACAATAAGAGGTTGCTCTCCTCATACAGAGAGAAGATTGGAGGAAAAGTGACCTTTGGGGATAACAAGCAAGGAGAAATAAAAGGGATATGGGGATCTACTACAAGGTAAGATTTCTGTCTCTAAGGTTGCTTATGTCTTTAGGCTTAAACATAATCTTTTGAGCATAAGTCAA
>NC_037532.1:18913199-18922598 GCF_001531365.2 Cynara cardunculus var. scolymus
CAAAAGGAAGCTTGCTCCATTATGTCAGAATCAGGTCAGGAGTTGCTAAGAGCTAAGAGAAAAGGCAATCTGTATCTCATGAACTTCTCACCAAGAGACAATTCAGAGACACTCAGTCTCGTGTCTCGCAAAAGTGAAGAAGCTTGGCTCTGGCACCACAAACTATCTCATCTTAATTTCCAATATATAGAGAAGCTTGTGAAGAATAATCTTGTTGACGGACTTCCTGCCATAAAGTTCGAAAAGGACCATCTCTGCTCTGCATGTGAAATGGGAAAGCTCAAAAGAGCATCCCACAAAACTAAGACAGATGTGTCCCGTGTCAAACCTCTGCATATGCTTCATGTGGATCTTTGTGGTCCAATCTCTGTGCAGAGCTTGTTTGGTAAAAAGTATATCTTAGTCTTAATTGATGAATACTCACGATATACTTGGATTGAGTTTGTAAGGCAGAAATCAGATGTCCCAGAGCCGCTAATCAAATTAATGACCATGATTCAAGTACTTCTACAAAGCAAAATTCAGAAGCTGAGAAGTGATAATGGAACAAAGTTCAAGAACGCCAAGATCGATGCATACTTGGACACAGAGGGCATAACTCAGAACTTCTTTGCAGCAAGGACACCACAACAAAATGGTGTCGTAGAAAGAAAGAATAGAACTTTGGTCGAAGTTGCATGCACCATGCTAGCCAGCTCTGGTCTTCCAACCCATTTTTGGGCAGAAACAATCTCTACTGCCTGCTTTATTCAAAATAGAGCAACGGTGGTAAAGAGGGTCATCAAGACGCCTTACGAACTAATCAACCAAAGAAAGCCAAAAGTTAACTTTTTACATGTCTTTGGTTGCAGAAGCTTCATCCTGAATGATCGAGATCAAGTTGACAAGTTTGATAAAAAGGCTGATGAAGGCAAGTTCCTTGGTTATTCCACAAAAGCCAAGGCATACAGAGTCTTCAATCAACGAACCAAGAGCGTCATGGAAAGCATCAATGTCTCGTTCGACGATAAAGAACAAGTGACTTCAATGTACCTCAGCTCTGGACTCGAGTTTAACATACAGACTTCCAATTCTCAAATGAAGTCAAGGGAATTGCAACTCAAGCTCCTATTTGAAGACTTCTATGGTGACAAAGTCATCTCTGTACGTGCACCAAGAGATGAATCTGCGAGTGTAAGTGAAGAATCACAAACGACAAGCACATCTGACTCTGGTCCTTCACACACCTCTGCTTGCTCTGGTGATCATATCTATCCACAACCAGAGCAAACAAGCTCTACATTAGAGCCCAGTCTCGTAGAACCAGAGCATAATACATCTAGCTCTACATGTGGTTCCTCTGTACCATCATCCGAGGGGGAGCAAGCAGAACCTTCCTCGCCATCAACGAGCTCAATGCCAAACAGGCCCATGGAACGTGATCAAACATCCCCCACTTCTGTATCTGTCCCAAGAACAAGATGGACAAAGGATCATCTTCTTTACCAGATCATTTATGAACCTTCAAATGGCGTAAAGACACGGGCTGCCACAACTAATGAATGTTTATTCGTAAACTTCTTAAGCATGGTACAGCCTAAGAAAGTACATGAAGCCCTACAAAATCCAAGCTGGGTCGATGCCATGCAAGAAGAGCTCCAACAATTCGAGAGGAATAAGGTATGGACTCTTGTACCTTTACCAAAGGATAAAATTGCAATTGGCTGTAAATGGGTTTTGAGGAACAAGAAGGATGAGGATGGGATCGTTATGATAAATAAAGCTAGGCTCGTAGCAAAAGGCCATTGCCAGAAAGAAGGCATAGACTATTACGAGACCTTTGCGCCAGTAGCAAGGCTAGACGTTATACGCTTGTTCTTAGCCTTCTCTACTCATAAAGGGTTCCGAATCTATCCTACAGCCATTCCAAGTACAGCACCTATGGCTGCCCCTTCTGCAACAACGTCCTCTGCCCCACGCCAACTAGCTCAAGATTCTTCAAAGCAGAGGGCACTAAGCCAACCAGCGGCAGACAATGCAGAGGCGCTTCGCAAAGGGAAAATGCCTATGGCATCACAGGCAGAGCCAGCTGGGCTACAAAAGAACACAGAGGTCATAGATTTCTTATCTGTCAATGAATCGTCTGATTCTGACATGGCTCTGTCCTCATCAATAGAGTATGCAATGGACATGGTTGCTCCTACAACCAGAGCACAAGAAGAGGTGGTAGCTGTGAATGTGGCCGATCCGTCACTTCTGCACATTCCAGTTGCCATTCCTCTAGAAGAAGTCACTGTTGCTGCTCCTCCACCACATCAACATACACACAGAGCAAGGGTCCCTGCTCAAGGGATCAAGGTTGTCACTCCTGCTATGAGGCACCGGGTACCTGTCAAGCCAAACAGAGCGGACTTAGAAGGCACAACTAGCGGGCAAAAATGGAAGCACCCTTTTGATCGTGTCCAAAGGATAAATAAAAGTATGGATGCCATGTTCACGCCAACACCCCTTGATAAACCCATAAAGGACATTGCAGATAGCAAGGAGATCTACCAATTCCTCAACAACCTAAGAGAAGAGACACTGGTCCAAAAGATCAGTCTTCATCCTATGGTTCAAGAGCACATCAGGCAGATATTCCTAGATCGCTACACTCAGCCCATCACTGCAGTCCACTTTGCTGATGAAATAAAGCAAAACCTTGACATAAAAAGCGTACCTTTGCGCATAATCAGATTGTATTCTACGAGTACACAGTGGAGAGATCTCGCGGACAGATCTGGTTCACAGATTGTGACCTTTTTAATTTGAATCTATGGGATCTTCTCCATCTATTCTACTTCACAGATCACAAGAAGGACAAGGGAGTCAAATACGTTGTTGCCAACTCTGCTGTTCGCCAAACAATGACAGACCTGCTCAATTTCAGATGCAAGTTCGACTTCCAACTAGATTTGAATCTAGGAGTGGATCAATTGACTATCACTATACCAAATGAAGATCTGCAGGGCATCAACAGAATCCCCTTCTGGACGGTATTGGTGGAACCAGAAGTGGGAGTGGTGTTTTGAAACGAGCATAAAAAAGATCTTCTTTCGAGACAACCAGAATTACAAGTACTCCAACTCTACTCTGCGCTACATAAGAGACAATCTAGTCAGAAGCAGAGACAACTCCCTAGAAGCAAAGGAGCGAGCCAAAATTATCCTAAGGTCGATACAAAATATGCTTGAGTTTCATGAACTTCTTAGAAAGTTCATTAGACTTCAAAATGTTTAGACCTCCTATCTTTTGTAAGTACTTTTTTGTCTTTATTTCGATGTAATTTCCATTTCAAATCGTATTGTACTTCTTTAGATAGTAAATGTGAACCAAACGTTCCTTTTAACCTCTGTCTTTGATTAGACTTTTGTTTTGTAATTCAAGTAAGAGCTCTTATTATTTACACTTACGGGGAGATTGTTAGACCCCAACTTGTGATAGTGTAAGTAAGAAGTGTCTTACTAGAGTCAATAGGACTTAGTCTATAGAAGATATCTGGGTAAGAGCTCTTATGCAGAAGATCAAGAACCAGAGCTCTTACTTAGAGTGAAGGTTTCATTCATATAGAGCCTGCGCTCTATCTCTGTGGACGCTTAAGCCTTGTGCACCAAAAAGCATAAGCACTTGACTTAAAGCAACTACTCCAAGACCCAGAGCCTCTGCATAGTACATGCAGAGCTTCTGGCTACCTTCTACACGAAACGCGCGCATGTTAGCCCAGACATTCTCACAAGTGTCTAACAGATTTGAGGTGGCTTGACCAAGTCTGCTCCGCGATTCAAGGAAAGTCAAAGATAAGGATGCAGACCAGTTTGTTAGACCTACGGATATATAAAGAGGCTTCCTCCTCAGGTTTAAAGTACCTGAAGGAACCGACTTACACTATACACAATTTCTGTGAGATT
Source organism: Cynara cardunculus var. scolymus (assembly GCF_001531365.2). Lineage (NCBI taxonomy): Eukaryota > Viridiplantae > Streptophyta > Magnoliopsida > Asterales > Asteraceae > Cynara > Cynara cardunculus. The sequence continues at coordinate 18,917,126 of NC_037532.1, forward strand.
ACTTTTGTGCTTCAAATTGTTCATCTTTTATCAATAAAAGCATTTGGTATATTCAAACTTTATTCACCGCTTTACTTTCATCTTTGAATATTCTGTTTAATCATTTGAAATACATTGTTTGTTCATAATTCATATTACATAAACTGTGTTTCTATTAATTAAGAGTATTTGGGTTCAACAGTATATGTCCCTTTTAACTATTTTGGGATTTTTTCAGTGAGTCAGTTTTTACTTAATAAGTTTTCTTAAGTTACAAGTTTAAAAAAGTTAAGAAAGGAAACTGAGACTAAAAGCATGTTCACTAACATGAGATTGTCAGTGACTGTAAGAGAAAACTGGAACTCATAAACATGTGTCCCTATTACTCTTTTCAGGGATTTTTTTCAGTGAAGCTGATGAAATACTTATATTCATTCAAAGGAAAAATTACAAGTTTTTCAGTCAGTGCATTTCTAGACTTACAAAATATAAGTTCTACACTGAAAGTAAAGACATAGATACAAAAGTCATACAGTGAAAGACAAAGTTAAAAGACATAATTTTATAACCAATCTAAGTTGCTCAGGTTGATGTAGCTAGGTACTTCTTCTCCAAGCTTCTTTCGACATAGAAATTATTTTCTGATCTTGTGGTCTATCATTTCACCATGTACATCATTGTCCAGCCAATATTTGATATATGCGAGAAGTTCCATTACACAAAGATGTAGCTGAAACACTCTCTGGAAGCTGTGTTCGCAATCATAGTCAAGGAAAATAAATCCTAACTCAGGTTTGAAGTGCATAGTGTTGGGTATGTAAGGACCCTTCTCTGGCAAGGAGAGGTTCAACATTGAGATGTCTGGCTTCTTTGAATCCTTCAGGACTTCGTACAAGAAGATTTTTGTTTCACATTCATTCCTCAGGGTTGGTCCGTCCTTAGGACTTGAAGGACTTCTTCTTTGACCTTTCTTCAATGGTGGATTTTCAGGTATAACGACATATTTTGACATTTTCTTGATCAACTCGCTGATGATGCCTTCAATAATTGGCTTGTGTCTTGATTTTGAGCGGTGAATGGCTTGGCAAATCTACAACCATTCACTATATCCATACTGACATAAGTAGGAAGGATACTCCATGTCAGGATCAAGATTGTCTCTTGTGATGAGCATTGAGACCAAAACTCCACCATCTTTCATTCGTTCACTGATTGTGACGTTTGAGATATAGTGAGGACTGATTCTCTTGTTTAGATGTTCTTCTCTCAATTTTCTGTCTTGGTTGACCAACTTCATTGCCTTTTCGTGCTCAGCTTCTACAATAGAAAGCAATTTCGCCTGGGCCTTGACAGCATTCACCATCTTTTTAGACATCTTCTTTGGAAGAGCTTTAGCAGCAAGAGACTTGGCCAGCTTTAAGCTGTCCTCAGTCTGTTGTCGTTGAAGTTTGAGTTCTTCCTCAACCTTGAGTGCCTCGAGTCTTTCAGCTTCAGATAGGAAGTCAAACTCACCACAACTCGAGGTATGAAGAAGGATCTTTATTCTAGTTTGGTCGAGTGACTCCGTTAGCTGAGACATTTGCTGGTCGGTTGGAACGCTGAAGGATGGATTTTCAAGTACCCATTCCTCCAGCCGATCGCAGGTAGTAGAGGGGATGGAGGAGAGATGATAGAATGAAGTAAAAGTGGCAAACTTGAGGACTCAATGCTTAAGGGATCAAGAGGTTGGTGTTCTGGTTTTTCTCCGACTTGGTGTTTTGGTTTTTCTCTGAGGTATCCTACTCTTTCTCCCCTAGGATGCAGAATCCTTGAGAAAAACTCCTTTCGTGGTACTGGAAGGTTTATGGTACTGAATGGTGAAGTCGTCATCATTGTCTCCTTCACCATCATCATGACCAAGGTCCTTTCCAGCATCAGAAAGGTTGGAAGAATCACCGTCATCATCGTCATCATCGTCATCTTCTTCATCATCATCTTTTTTATCACTAGCATCCGCTGCAGAGGTGATAGGAAGGTCTTCGTCACGAGCTTTAGCACCAGCTCAGACGGTTTCATCAACAACCTCAGCTTCAGGAGCTTCATTGGAAGTTGGATTTTCATCAACAACCTCAACTTCATTAGCTATTACTCTAGGAGCTTCAGCTTCAGTTCAAGATGTTGGGATAGTAGCAGCAGCATCAACTCCAACATTCAACTCTTTTTCCCCTTCTTTGATATTGGGACAATATTCAACGAAGTGATCAAAAGTTCTTGTCTGAATCTCCACCATTTCTTCAAGCTTGGTCAGTACTCGGGATTGAAGAAGAGTAACCTTCAGCGTCTGATCTAGCTGCTCGTGATCTTCTGCGGTGAAGGATGGTTTAGATGCTGATATTGGCTGTTGGAGAGTCGCCAATATCTGCTGCATCAGCTCGGTATGCTTGGCAAGATGGCTATTTGCTTAATCAGCGTTGCTGGTTAAAGTAGAGATGGCCTCAGCATTGGCTTGCACAGCTGCTTGCATCGAGGAGAGCTGGTCTTTGACCTCTTTAACTTCAACTTGGACAGTTGAAAGGTCAGCAGATACTTCATCCTTGAGAGGCATTCCCTTTTGGACTTCGTCCATTTTGATAAGGACAATCTCCATAATAGGGAGAATGAGTTTGACGTTGTCAGCCATGTTGTATTCCTCCATGGATGGCATCTCTTCATAAGGACCTGAAAAAGAAAAAGCTTGAGAATAAGATAGCTCGGGGTTAAAAGAAATGAAAGGGTAGAATGGAGGTGTACGTTAGGGTGCATCAACACTATCTTAAGGATTGATGCTGGTTCACTCCAGGTTGCCTTCGAGAGGATAGGCGACTATATGCTGAGATGCTTCGAGAGGAGCAATCTTAGGTCCTGTGGTGGGTGCTTCATCATTAGGGAGAACAATCGCTGATGAATCATAAGCATGTGTCCAGACCAAGGAGAGAGAAGAGGAGAAAATGGCCTAGACAGATGGACGTGGGTGTTCAGAAGTGGCGATGCTGATATTCACACCTTCAGTGATTTGAGTCACTGAGGCTATTGGGATCAGATCCACAAGTATGATAGTGATTGTAGAAATCACTTACGAGATGGGAAGGTGTCTCGGGGGTAAGGCGAGTTTCAATAGCTGAAACCTTTTGAGAGGTCACAGCTAGAGATGTGGGTATCCCCTTTTTGGTTTTCTTGGCCCTCGATGGAGAGCCAAGAGTGGGTTGAAAAGATAGATGTTTGGAAGAAAGGGAGGTGATGGTTGGGATAGAATTTGGGGGGTTTTTCTTAGTCTTGACCACCTAAGAACGAGAAGAAGGAGAAAATGAAGAAGGAGGTTGCATAATAGTAGAGAGTGCAATATCTTCATTTCTCAGCTTATGATCTAGAATCTTGGATCTAAGCTTACAGATAGGAATATTACCTTGTGTCGAGTACTTGTTGCCAAAGATTTTGGCAAACACAATGGAGAGAATTTTGGTGTAGGGTACGACCTTCTCCCTCTGGCGCATGTTCAACTTCAGCGCCAGGTCCTCGAAGATCACAGTCGCAAAGTTCATAGGGCGCTGGCGGATGAAAGAAATGGCAATAATATTGAGTGCGACCCTGGAGGCTTGATCTTTACTGTCAGTCTTGCCTCCTATACACTGAATGAAGTGGGAGAAAAAGTACTGCCACACCGCTAACATGCGGTTCTTCTCTATCTTCGACAGCAACTTGAGGAGTTCACTGGAGTCCTTCTTCATTCGCCAGGCATAGCCATTATCATCTAGGCAAGCAATGATGATTTCAGTTGATAGATCACTGAGAAGGGACCCTTGGGAAAGTGAAGGGCTTGCCTCAGCGTGGTAACGCCAAAGCTGACGGTCATGCGGTTGAAGGTGAAGAAGATTTTCTCCACCTGGTGACCGTGCTTGTCAGTATCCTGAACGACTTCAGCAGTTAGCCCACAACTGCTGAAGGTCTTCCTTCACCATAACAGGTTCAGTGGTGAGAGCATAGGCAATGGGAGAGTTCTTAAGGAAGGTAGCGGCTTCCTCGTAGTAGGATTTGTTCGCAGCGAATGTCCAACAAGGCCACATGATTATTTGACTTGAAGGACACGTCTTTGATGAAAAAGTTCACATTCTTGGCAGCCATTTTTTGTTATAGGTAAGAAATAAGAAATAAGAAATAACAGGTTCGTTAGTAGTCCAAGATAATGATGTGAGCTTTTAAGTTTTAGAACAATAAGACTTCTTTTGAAAAATCCACAAAGAAAATATTAGGGTTTTTCAAGAAAAATAAGTGTTCTGAAACTTTAGATTATAACCAAGTAGACGAATGTGTTGATAATCTTTATGTTTGTAGTTTAAGAGAACAAGTTCTTAAATAGACAAACAACAATTTCATAAAAAGAAGAAGAACAAATCAAGAAAAAAAGAAAGAGTATCAATCTTAGAGATTTAGGAGAAAAGGTCGAAGGGTTTTGAGCGTTCTTAGTTCTTAGTTCTTGCATGCAAATCTGTTTGGCAGAGGTTCGACTTGAGATTTTGAAAGCGTAAGAGAAAAATGAGAGGAGAAGTATCATATTTATAGGTAGGAGGAGAGAGAAAAAAGAATTAGAAGAGAGGAAAATACGACTGTTGAGGATGTGGAATTACGAAAAAGTAGCACGTTCTCATCCACGATTGGATGGAATTTAGAGGAGTCGCATGTGTCAGAACGGTACGAGTGTCTCAAAACAAAATCGTATTGGTAAAAGAAAATATCGTCATAAAGATGTTTCATTTTTATTTCTTTTAAAACAAAAAGGTTTTAAGAAATTCAAGAGCCACTTTCTAAAGAATATGAAAGGGTTTTGAAAAGGTTTAGTGATAAGAGGAATCAGTGAATGAAAAGATATTTTAAAACATTTGATCATTGAAGAAGAAAATCTTTGTTGGTCCCGAAAGGGTCTACAAGATAAGACACAGTTTGTAGAAGGGGGGGTGAATACAAACACAGAGTTTTCAAATTTAAAATATATATTGATAGAGAAGATCAATATAGATTTTACAAGATTGTTTGCGGAAAGATAAGGTAAAGAAAACCTATCTAAACAACCTTTGGTTACACACATATATTTAGCAAATACAAGAAAAGATAATGCTAGAAAATAAAGATTTTTTACTTAAGCAAGGAGAGGCTTGAAGTAAGAATAGGATAGCAGAGAGATGCGTGCGTCCATGCTCTCTTGCATGGAGAAGAAAACACATCTATTTATACCCAGTGCATTAAATGAATATTTAATGCAATAAGGTAGGGTATAGAGTGCGTGTCAAGCCTTAAGAGGAAGGCTTGTCCTTTGCAACAGTGAATTGTACAAAAACACTATTCTTGAGCAGACATCCTTGCCTAAAGTTGGTGGACAAAGAGTCGACTAATCGGCTCCGTACCGTACTAACTTTAGTAAGGGTATGGGTTTTGTCCTTTGTGTGCAAAAGGACAAGACAACAACAATCGTGCTAAGCAAGCT
>NC_037532.1:18922698-18969214 GCF_001531365.2 Cynara cardunculus var. scolymus
TTACAAGGCCTCGTGAGCAGGTCTTCTCACGCCACATGATCAAATCTTTGGTGTCAATTTCCCCAAGAACTTTATTGAAGAAGGTTGTGCTCTACTCTCAGTACGTTGTAAAGAGAGAAGACAGGAACATCTATACATTCTCTGACGCTGATCTGCATAACCTCTGTTTGTATGATCTCATTTATATACACAAAATCCTTAATATCTACATGGGGAGGAGGTCAACATATCAAGTATCCCTCAGAAGGCTGATCGAAGTTATGCGCGCACAAGTAATGTACTACAGCCAGAAGGATTTTGAATTGGCCATGCGTCTAGCACAGAAGAATCTGAAGATCACTCCTCCCTACAGCAGGCCAAGTTGGGTGTCTATGTTCTATCCAAACACCATTCTGCACAATTCTATTTATAGGTTTGTGTATTTGGACAAGGATGAGATACTTAGATTCTTTGACCCAACAGAAGCACACAAGTATTCATCGTAGACATTGGACTGGATATTCAAGTGTATCGTGGCAGAGGTGGATAAAAGACACTACAGGGTTGGTGAAGTGTCATCTCTCTTGGACGCTATCAGAGTACAAATCAACTTCAGAGAGTTCATCTTCGACGTCTACAGAACTATAAAGTCAGATTTTGTTTATGCAGTAGACGATTTCCCAGAGTCTCACGTCTGATTCTCTTCTGCCCCAGGATCGAGCCTATGTTTCAATTTTTGTCGTTCAAGTTTTGTAATTCTTTACATTTGTATTTTTTTTATATTGTAACTCTTTCCATTGTAATTCTTTACTTTGTAATTCTTTTCATCTTAATTATTTTAGAGGATGATGTTTAATCACTTCTTGTAATTTCAATTCAATTAAGTCATACACTTGCACCCAAAGTTCATAGTTTACTTTTTCATACTTAGGGGGAGATTGTTAGCTCTTAGTTCCTTAAATGTAAAACTATAGAAAAAGTAAAACTGCAAGTATTGACAGAAGATGATATGTCACAGAAGACAACAGAGGACCAACAACAAAAGATCTACAAGCTACAAGTCTCAAATTACAGAACCTCTATCGTGTCTCACAGAGGTTCTGGAACTGGTCCTTTGAGAAGACAATGCTACAAGACTTAATCGACAGAACCTCTGTCGTGTCTCACAGAGGTTTTGGAAGATTTCCTCTGCATACTTCCAAGTTTCATCTAGCAGAGCCTCTGTGTTGTCTAACAGAGGGTCTGCAGCAATATCTTCTGTGTAGATTATCTTTAAGCTGTTTTTCTTAGGTCTTTTAGCTGCTTGTGCCTATCACGTGTTCTTGTCTGTAATTGGTTTTGATCGAATGGCTTAGACTAATTTACTTTAAGTCATGTCAGAAAAACGGTTACTTGCTTGTATAAATAGCAGCGTAGGCCTTTGTAATTCAATGTGCTTCCAGTATTGTAATTGTCAATATTTTCATCAATTGAAAATCCTTTGAAGCTTTCTCATGTGTTCATCATCAATCTTCATCGTGTTCTTATCGATTTCTACTTGTTTGATTTATCATCTTTTCCGCTGCATTATATCTGTCAAACCAATCATTCAACTAAGTAATCTTAACCAAGAAATAAAGTTATTCGGTCCTAACAGTAGAGATCTCTCTGAAGAAGAGACATTGGAGTGACTAGCTGTAACTGGAATGATGAGTGGATCATCTTCAGCTTCTGGAGATTCAGTGTTGAGAGGAGCACTGTAGGAAGCTTCAGGTTGTTCGTAGTGAGATATCATCCAGTTCTCTAATTCATCCTCATCAATTGAGATGGGTTTTGAATTAGCTGATTGAGATTCGTCAAAAGTGACATGAATAGATTCCTCTATTGTCTATCTTTGTTTGTTCAATACTCTAAAGGCTTTGGATATAGAAGAATATCCAAGAAAGATTCCTTCATCAGCTTTAGGATCGAACTTTCCAAGTTGGTCGTGGTTGTTGAGAATGTAACAAGTACAACCAAATATATGAAGAAAGCTTATAGAGGGCTTTCGTCCATGAAAGAGTTCATAGGCCGTCTTCTTGAATCTTTTTACGATCAGCGATCGGTTTTGAGTGAAACAAAAAGTGTTGACAGCTTTAACCCAGAATTGAGTCAAGAGATGGGATTCGCTGAGCATTGATCGAGCAGCCTCGATGATTGTTCGATTTCTTCTTTCTGCTAAGGAGTTCTCACAAAGAGAATTTGTGAGAGATTCCCTTGTCCTCAAGAAAGTTATCCATAATACTGTTTTTTAATTCAGTACCATGGTCACTTCTGATAGATCGTACTTTAACATTGTTTAGTACTTCTATCTTTTTTTTGAACGAAATGATTTCTTCAGGTGCTTCGTCCTTGGATTTTAGAAAGAATACCCAAGTATACCTGGCATACTCATCAACAATGACAAGTGTGAACTTCTTTCCAGCTAGGGATTGCACGTTGACTGGACCAAAAAGATCCATATGCAGTAGCTGAAGAGGGGCAGTCACTGAAGAGATTTGCTTCGACTTGAAGCTAGCTCTTGTGTGTTTTCCTTTTTCACAGGCTGAGCAAAGAGATTCCTTTACAAACGAGTGTTGAGGAAGACCTGTGACAAGATCATTTCTTGACAACTCACTGAGTGTCTTGAAGTTGAGATGAGATAGTCGTTTGTGCCATAACCAGTTAATATCTGATGAGGCCTTAGAGAAGAAGCAACTATTCTCGGTKAGAGGAGAATTCATRTTGATGATRTAAACATTCTCTAGACGAGAACCGGTTAGAGCAACCTTATCATCTTTGTCGAGAACAWGACAAGAATTCTTTGATAATTTAACTGTATAATCTTTATCTCACACTTGGTTGATGCTAAGAAGATTGTGCTTCAGTCCTTCAACGTATGCAACGCGTTTGAAAGTTGTTGTACCGTTGGATAATATACCAAAGCCTTTGGTATATCCTTTTCCATTTCCACCGAAGGTTATGAAAGGTCCTCTTTCTTCCTTAGAGTGAGATAGAAGAGATATATCTCCAGTCATATGTCTTGAATAGCCACTGTCCAAATACCATATGCCTTTGACATCCTGAGCAACGAAACAAAATAAGAATTGCTATTGGTACCTAGCTATTTGGGTCCAACTTTGTTAGAGGCTTCATCATCTGATACTGACGAATCATTATCAGTAGATGGCATCATTAAACCTGAAGAGGTTTGAATGGAAAGAGGAACAACCCTTGATACTACCAAGGTAGTTTCAGTGGAAGTCTTCACAGAGTCTGAAGAAGAGACTTTAGTGGTAGGGATTACAACGTCTAATGCTGAAGACTTTTCAGCAGGAGTTGTCTTCGCTGAGCCTGAAGAAGAGGATTCAACGATTTTCTTCACCTTGACTGCAGGAGCAGCCTTTGTGGATGATTTCACTTTAGTTGATTTCTCAGTCTTGGTTACTTTCTTGTACAAAGCTAGTGAACCAGCTTTGGCAGCAGAAGGACACCTACTGGCAACATGTGTTCTTTCTCCACAGTGTCTACACTTCCTAAAACTAGGAGTAGCTTTAGGGCCAGGAAGTATCAGACTAGAAGTGGGACCAGCTCCAAGAATTCCCTTCTCATTAGTTCTAGGAGGAACCTTTGAGGAATTGGATTCCTTAGGTGAAAAGTTCACCTTGAGCTGTGACTTAGATTTCTGGTGCGATTCAGATTTCTTAGTCCTTGAAGAAGAATAAGTTCTGCAAGTTGAAGGAATAGATTTAGATCTATTAGACTTGTTAGACTTCTTAGGATGGGATGCTGTGACAATGGTTTTATCTTTGTCTTCGCATCTAGAACTCAAAGGAGTTCCTTCAAGATGACTCTCAGTAAAAGAAGAGGATTGAGAGGAAGAAGTGTTAGGAATAGAAGAGACGAAGGTACCAAATTTAAGCATGAACCTGTCTTTAACACATTCTTCCTGATCATAGGAGAATCCTAGACTAGTCGTTTTCTTGGCCGGGATCTGAGCGTTAATAATCTCAGAGGCCTTGAGGGAAGCTTTGCACCACCTTCAATGGTATCTTTCTCAGCCTTGAGTTCAGCGATAGCTCGCTAACGCTCAGCGACAGCTTTCTAATGTTCAACAGTGATGGCTTGGTTTACAATAACCTGATCTTTAAGATTTTTTTCCTCAATAGAGGTTAGTTCTTTGATCTTAGAATGGCAAATCTTCAATTGCTCTTGAAGATCAACGTTAAGCATTTCAGCTTTTGATTTGCCATTGAGGGCATTGTAAAGGTCAGCTGTCAGGGTATCCAGTGCAGAAAGTCTAGAAGAGGAAGAGGGTTCATTAAGGAAGCATACCTGAGTAGAAGAAGAAGAAGGTGATGGCTCAGAGGATATAGATGCTTTAGAAGATTCTTCATTTTCATCTATAGTCATCATGCAGACGTAGGATTTATCCTCTTCATCCGAAGATGATTCATCGGATGATTCAGCCTAGTCATGCTCTTCAGCAAGAAAGCCTTTACCCTTTCGTTGGATGTTCTTCATCTTCTTGTACTTCTCCTTCAGGTTTAAGTACTTTTCATCTTTGGTCCTGAAGGAGGAATGAGTTTTAGAAGATGGCATCGCAGTCTTCTTTGATCTGCATTCACCTGCAAAAATGTTCGGGCCGGTGACAGTTGTAGCAGACAGTTGAAGCCTTATCTATTCTTTCAGACTTTGGCTTCTCCCTGAAGGATAGTTGAGGAGATCTGCGGATGTTGCTCTTACTGGCGAACCTCCTAAATGACTTAGTCAGGAGTGCCAGGGACTCATCAAAATATGTTAAATCAGATTCTGGAATGTCCTCAGAAGAATCTATCTCTGTGATGACCACGGGAGGAAGAGAAGAAACAAAAGGGGTAGAAGTTTCAACTAAAGAAGCTTCAGAGATCAAAGCTAAAGGAGAGCTTTTCATTTCCCTGGATTCTTTTACAAGATTTCTTTTCAGTTGACGAGATTGCTCATAGTTAAGTAGAATCTCGTATAAGGTAGAAAGAGAAAGAGTGGACATGTCATTTGACATCTTGAGACACATGGAAAAGGTGTCCCAAGACTCAGGATGGCATTCTAGAAACTTAGTCAAGGTTTCAGAATTAGAATATTCTTTGCCGACAGCCCTAGGATCAATAAGAAGACAGTTAAATCTTTGATGTACTTCAGACAGCGCCTCAGACTTTCCACAGAGAAAGCTTTCATAATGTCTTACTAGATTGATCTTTCTAGTCTCCTGAACATGAGTGGTTTCTTCATATTGGACACAGAGTGTATCCCATACGGATTTAGAAGATTTGAGTTTCATCACTGAGTGATAGATCTCATCAGGAAGAGACATAGCTATTATAGACCGATCATGTGTGTCTATAGCTATCTTCTTCTTGTCCTCATCGCTCCACTGATGTGGAAGCTTTGGAATCTGCCGTTCAGGAATCGCGACAGTAGCAAATGGAATATATGGTCCATTTTCTATGTAATGTGGAATTTCAGGATCCACACCTTCCAGAAAGAGGGACATCAGGTTCTTTCAGAGACAAAAGTTGTCACGGACAAACCGGGGAGGTTTGGCAAAAGAGCCATTATCTTGTGTGTGTGTGTTTGCAATTTGTAAAGCCATTTGTAAGCAGTAAAATTATCTAAGAAGAGATAAACTAGTACAGAAAAATAGTTAAACACAAGGAAAGAAAGAAAACACTGCTCTGATACCACTTGTTGGTCCCGTAAGGGTCTACAAGAAGAGAAACGGTTTGTAGAAGGGGGGGATGAATACAAACACTGTATTTTCAAATTTAAAATATATATATTGATAGAGAAGATCAATATAGATTTTACATGATTGTTTGTGGAAAGATAAGGTAATAAAAACCTATCTAAACAATCTTTGGTTACACACAAAGCTTTAGCAAATACAAGAAAAGAAGTTGCTATAAGAAATATCTTTTACTTAAGCTAAAAAATGCTTGAAGTAAGAATTAGGTTAGAGAGAGAGATGCACGCTTTCTGCATGGAGAATCAACACTTCTATTTATACCAGTGCATTAAATGTTCATTTAATGCAATAAGGTAGGGTTATAGAGCGTGTCAAGCCTTAAGTGGAAGACTTGTCCTTTGCCACAGTGAATAGTACAAAAGCACTATTTATGAGCAGACATCCTTACCTAAAGTTGGTGGACAAAGAGTCGACTAATCGGCTGCGTATCGTACTAAATTTCGAAGGGGAATAGGTTTTGTCCTTTGTGTGCATAAGAACAAGACAACAACAACCGTGCTAAACAAACTTCCTTTGATCGCTGAATGCTGGAATGACCTGAAGGTCTCATCATGCTGAAGTTTGAGCAGTCTTCACACATATGTAGACAGACTTGTAATTACTGAATACCGCTTCAGATCACGTACTCGTCAGTCTCTAATCTTCAGTTTCAGTCTTCGACGGTTGCTGAAGGTTCTTTGGTGTGAGTGTTGTCTTCTTGAAGTACTATGGTCTCATATACATTTACAATGCAATTTCTTCAGCGATCACTGAACATACTCAGTGAAGATCGTTGGAACTGAAAATACATAAACATAAATACAACGTATAAGTGAAAAGGGATTATCATCAAATCACTGAGAGAGAGGATCAACAATTTCTACAAAAGAGAGACTAATCTTCTTACTGAAGAAAAAGCTGAATTAGAAAAAGAAAAAACATGCATTGCATCTCGTAAGAAATCAGAGGAAGAAAAGCTTTTGGATGTGGACAAGAAGATCTCCAAAGATCTAAAGAAAAAGGCAAAAGCCTTAAAAGAATCCGAGGCAGAAAGACCGAATTCAGTAGCTCTAAAAGATTTCTTTCAGAAAGATAGAGAGATTCTTCACCAGAAACTTCAAACCAATGAACTTCTAATGAAGAAATATAAAGATGCCCAAAATGTTTATGAGAAACTTAATGGTCAGACTAATTACCAAGGAATAGGATTCGATGATCTTGATTCTTTCATTGAAAACAAGAAATCAACTCTTGAATCCACTTTTAAACATGGATGTGTTCGAAAACCTGACTTTACTCCTAAACCAAAAGCCTCTTTCAAAAGAGCCAAAGTCAATCGAAAAACAATATTTTCAAGGCAAGATTTTCAAAATGTGGTTTATAAGTGTAGCACTAGTAAAAATCCTGATGAAAAGAATGGATCTTCAATTCCGTCCAAGCCAGAGGCCGATGGAAACCTCATAGTTAAACCAGAGCCTTTGGTTATCATTTCCACAAGTTCATCAGGAAGTGCTACTAATAGAACTGAACATCTAAGTAAGGAACCAACGTCATCTGAAAGAGCGATGAATGATTCAAGTAACCTTGAAAATTCATCTATGAGATCAGAAACGATGGATCTCCTAAAGGATACTTCTGAACCTTCAACCTCAGAACCCATATCTACTAAAAACGATCAAGAAAACTTCAATTTTGAGAAATCTGCAAGAGACTTTCTTGATTCTGATTCTAAAGAAGAAATAATTTGTGAAAAGCCAGAAGTAATTATGGATAATAAGACGCAAGTTCCAAAAATCCCAATGAATCCCGATCATAGATATGTACGTAAAAGCTAAAACCTCTTTAGATCTAGAAAAGAAAAAACCAGAATAAAGTCAAATCTGCCAAGGAAACCTCACAAGGCTAGACCCCTCTCTCTAAATTCATAAATTCACTCCTGAACAGAAACAAAAGTGGTCTACTTCTGAAAATTCTAACATTCACGTTTCCTCTCATTCAGCTAAAGAGAAGAAAATCCATCAACCCTTCAGAAAGGAATTAAAAACCAAGCCTGCTCTTGCAAATAAAAATTATATGCTAGATAAGAAGTTTGTAAAAACAACCAATACTAGACCAGAACATTTCAATAATGCTTCTACTTCCAAATATTCAAATAAATAGAAAGTTGTTAAACACTCTTATTTCAAAACTCACAACTGTCAGTGCTTAACTCTTTTACAATTGCTGAGGAATCATATGTTAGACCATCGTCGCATTTTTTTTTAGCATCTTTATCGATATGAAAATGTTAAAACTCAGGAGAAAATGAAAAGAAAGCCCAAGCCTACAAAGGCTAAAGGCAAAGAAAAACATCCTAAGACCAAGAAGGCTGATGAAAATGAGGATGCTAAATCCCAAACTAACATGAGAGGACCCATTATGAAATGGGTACCTAAAAAACCTTAATTTGTCTTGCAGGACCAACGTGTGCAACCATGGTACATGGATTCAGGTTGCCCCAGGCACATGACTGGTGATAAAAGTGGCTTCTGTTGAAGGGATACGACACTCTCATCAAAGGATATATCTCCATAGCAAAAGTGGCTTATATTGAAGGCTTAATGCACAATCTGTTAAGCATAAGTCATATTTGTGACAAAGGTCTAGAAGTATGATTTTGCAAAGGTTTCTGCATCATTGAAACAAAACCGGGAAAAACCATCATCAAGGCCAAAAAAGAAGGTAACCTCTTTCTTCTGGACTTCCAATCTTCCGTGCGCCAAGACACTCTATGCCTCGTTTCGCATAGGAGTGAGGAAAATTGGCTATAGCATCAAAAAATTTCACGTCTGAATTTTGAAGTCTTCAAAAAATTAGTCAAATGGAAGTTAGTCAAGGGAATACTTGATCTAAACTTTGAAAAATACCATCCTTGCTCGTCCTGTGAGATGGGAAAATTAAAGCGGACTTCTCATAAGTCCATATCAGAAACCTCTTGCTCTAAACCATTGGATATGCTTCACATCGATCTCTGCAGGCCCATCTCAAACACAAAGCCTCTCTGGAAAGAAGTACATCCTTGTACTTGTTGATGAATTTTCAAGATACACATGGGTTGAGTTTGTCAAGAAGAAATCAGAAGTTCCCGAAATCCTCATCGTAGTGACGAAAAAGCTCCAAGTCCTTCTATAACGCAAACTCATCAAAGTTAGAAGCGACAATGGAACGGAGTTCAAGAATGCCAGAATTGATGAATATCTCATCAATGAAGGTATATCGCAAAAAAATTCAACGGCCAGAACTCCAAAACAAAATGGAGTCGTTGAAAGACGGAACAGAACCCTTGTAGAAGCATCAAGGATGATGTTTTCTTCATCAGAACTACCAATTCCCTTTTGGGCTGAAGCAATCTCCACTGCCTGCTTCACCCAGAACAAATCAATCATCAACAAGAGGCATCAGAAGACTGTATATGAACTCATCAATCAGAGGCATCCAAATGTCAAATATTTTCATGTCTTTGGATACAACTGTTATATACTCAACGATAGAAAGGATCTTGGAAAATTTGACAAGAAAGCAGATCAGGGCATATTCATGGGATATTCTCAAACCGTAAAAGCCTATAGAGTCTTCTTCAAGTGGACCAAAATTGTTATAGAAAGCATCAATGTGTCCTTTGATAATGCATCACCTATGACATCTGGACACCACAGTTCAAAACTCGGGCTAATTAAACGAGCCTCTAATTCATCTCTCCACAAACCAAATGAATCAGAACTAGCTCAACAGTTTGAAGACTTATTTGAAGAAGATGCAGTCTCTGGACCGGTGACCAATGAAAAACTAACTACCACAGCTGATGAACTACATGAGATCTCCAACACTGAAGGTATAACTCTTTCTGAATCTCATGTTACTTCACCATCTACTTCTTTTATGTCTCTGGAACCAGAGAAAGAATCTAGAGAAGATTTACTTGAGGGGGAGCAAACAGTTCCATCTATCAATCTCATAAATGAAGAACTGCATCCTGTTGCTTAAGAACCCCAACCAAACACTAAGTAGACAAAAGACCATCCTCATCATCAAATTATCGGTGATCCATCGTCTGGTGTTAAAACAAGATCTGCCACAGCTAATGAATGCCTCTTCGCAAACTTCCTAAGCATGATCAAACTAAAGAAAATTTTTGAAGCTTTACAAGATCCAAACTGGATAGACGCAATGCAAGAAGAATTACTTCAGTTTGAGAGGAACAAAGTTTGGTCCCTCATGTCGCTACCCAAAGGCAAAATAACAATTGGGACCAAATAGGTCTTCAGAAAATAAGAAAGACGAAGATGGCATAGTTATCCGGAACAAGGCCAGGCTGGTTGCAAAGGGCTATTGCCAGGAAGAAGGAGTAGACTATGATGAAACCTTCTACCCCGTTGCTAGGCTTGAAGCCATCAGAATACTTGTAGCCTATGTAGCGCACAAGAGCTTCAAGGTTTATCAAATGGACGTTAAGTCTGCCTTTCTAAATGGAAAATTGCAAGAAGAAGTCTATGTTCAGCAACCTCCTAGGTTTGAAGACTCAAAACATCCAGAGTACGTCTACTTCCTCGATAAAGCTCTCTATGGGCTCAAACAAGCACCCAGGGCCTGGTATGAAACTTTCTCCACTTTTCTTACAGCCAATGGATTTTAAAAAGGTATAATCGACACAACTCCCTTTCTCAAAAGACACAAAGGTGATATTTTGCTTGTTCAAATATATGTGGACATCATTATATTTGCTTAACTAACTCCAAATTTTGTAAAAATTTCTCAGACCTGATGAAAAGTAAAATTGAAATGAGTATGATGGGAGAACTAAGCTTCTTCCTGGGTCTTCAAATAAAAGAAACTCTTGAAGAAATTTTCATCAATCTATCCAAATATGTGATTAACCTTCTAAAGAAATATAATCTCTCAAATTCATCATCTATGATAACTCCAATGGCTACAGGAGCAAAGTTGTTCTCTGATCCATTAGGCCAGGCTGTAGATGTAACAAACTGCAGAGGCATGATTGGGTCCCTCCTGTACCTCACAGCTAATAGGCTAGATATAATGTTTGCTACTTGTCTTTGTGCAAGATATCAAGCAAATCCTAAAGAATCTCATCTTTCTGTAGTGACGAGGATCTTTAGATACCTAAAGGGTACCCCATCCTTGGGTCTCTGTTATCCAAAGAACTCTGGCTTTGAACTAATAGCCTAAACAAATGCAGATCATGCAGTGTGCAAGCTTAATAGAAGGAGTACGTCTCGAAGCTGTCAACTTTTGGGAGACAAGATAGTTAGTTGGACATCCAGAAAACAAAATTGTGTCTCAACATCTACAGCGGAAGCAGGTTATGTTAATGTTGCTAGTTGTTGTTCACAAGTGCTCTGGATGAAAACTCAACTAAAGGATTACATATTCCATTATGAGAAAATCCCCATCCTCTTACACTCCAAAAGTGCAATAGCAATCTCTGCAAATCCAGTGCAACACTCCAAGACAAAGCATGTTGATATTAGGTACCATTTTCTCATAAACCATGTAAAACAGGGAACCATAGAGATGTATTTTGTTCCCACATATAATATACTTACTGATCTATTTACAAAAGCATTAAATGAGAAAATATTTCTTTTTCTTGTCAGGAAGATGGGTATGTTGAATCTCACCACTCAAGGAAGATCATCCACAAAACCAGAGATTTTACATATCTCTAGGTTTTGCCAAGAGTGATATATAAATGGCCCTCATCAACAAGACTTCAAAACTAGAGCCTCTAGTTCTATAGATCAAAGCCTCTGGAAATTCGGAAACACTTGCATTTATTAAGGCTTAACATTTTACTCTTTGGAAACAGAGCTCCTCTGCTCCAAAGACGGTTTTCGTTTTAATACCAAGTACCTCTCATCCACCAGAGCCTCTGGTTCTTAAGACCAGAGCCTCTGGATTCCAAGTCTTAAGAACCAGAGCCCCTCTGGTCCCACTTGGTCACCACACTTCCATTTTCCCTTGCATCACACTTAAATTCTTCATCGTTTTATGTAACCAGAGCTTCTGTTTCAATAAAATAGAGCCTCTGGATCACAACTCTTTGAAACCAGGGCCCTTCTAGTCCAATAGACTACTCACAATCCAAGTCTTAAATAGGAAATTCTTCAACTTATTACAACCAGAGGGGCTCTAGTTGTACTAAGCATTCCTTCTCTTGGTTGATTCAAAGAAATCATGGTTTCACCATCTTTTTAGGGTCTTTTTATAAGACCAGAGCCTCTGTTTTTCCACTCTCATTGGACCAGAGACCCTCTGGTTCCATGGTCCAAACCCTTTTTCACCAAGCTTTCATCAAAATAACCCTCCTTCACAACTAGAGCCTCTGGCTTCAAAAAAAATCCCCCCCCCCTCTTGGTTCTAGGGGGTGTTTTTCACCCTCTCCCAACCACTTGCATATTTTGAGGGGGAGTTCTTGTACAACCCTTGACCTCATAAGAATCAAAAGTAACCTGGCACCCCTCTGGTTGACCTTTAGTATCAACTAGAGTCCCTCCGGTTCACTATCTTGATTTCTTAATTAGCATTAACACCAACCAGAGCCTCTGGTTTGTCTAACCAGAGTCTCTGGACCCTTAGTATGCTATACTTGGATTAAATTGACCCTTATGCTAAACCAGAGCCCATCTAGTATGGTATACTCTAATCATAGGTTTAAATGATTATCTAGAGCCTCTAGTCTATCTATCCATAGCCTTTGTCTCATCAAACCCCATATTTGAATGCTCAACTACTCATCATGCAAAACCATACCCCCTCTGATTTCCCCCCCAATAGTCATGACCAACCAGAGCCCCTCTGATTTCCCCCCAATAGTCATGACCAACCAGAGCCCCTCTGGTTCCATGGTTACAAACATTTTCACCAAAAACCCATCTTTAATTGCAAATATTTTCAAGATTATGCAACATTGCAGCCTTTGTGACTAAAAACTATACAACATAGGTCTTTAGAAGACCAAAACTTCGTAATTTGCATTTATCTTGCAAATAAATGGGATTTTAATCATTATTTTTTTGGTATATCTTCCTAATTCTTTTAAGAATTATCTGCTTGGGATTATTATTTTAAATGATTATCTTTTTAAATCCCAAACGTCACCCCTAAATAGCCGCCTGTCAAAACCACCTCTTCCCTATAAACCTTTCTATATTACCACTTCAATCAACCCCATGTTTTAAGGTGCCCCGCCTAGTCTGACAAGAGCTGGCAATACGGCTCATGATCACAACCTTTCACCTTTTTACCATAAGTCAGATGCCAAAATTAACCTTTATCCATTATTTTATTCCTTTTTCAAATACCCCTCACCTTCCCCCCCCCCCCACTATATATTCCCATCATCACCATCATTGTTACTTGTTACGCTCACAAATCTTCTTGAATGAAAAAGACAACCTGAAACCTGCAACTTATTTCTCTCAACAATGGCTTCCTCCTCCGCTCCCCATGACTCGAACCAAAATGAAAGTCAAGTTCAGTCAACCGGGGTTGACAGCCGTGCCCTTGTTTTCCTCCCGATTAAACCCAATAACCACCACATTGATCTTCGTCCTCAACTGTTTGAAGACAGGTTCGCTATCCTGGTAAAATTCTTCCAAAACTGTATCCTACAGGCTGCTTTGACCCTATGTGACAATGAAGTTCCAGCTCGGTATGTACAACAGTACTGGAACACGTGTGATTACTACGCTGATAGCCGTTGCATTATGGGCGACATTGATGCCCCTAATGACATGGTTTGTACAATCAAAATTTCCGGGCCAAAATTTTAATAGTCCTGTTCATTCCCACTAGACAAGAACTCGGGATTGCTCGATATGGAGAACCACCTACCAGCCATGACATACTACGCTTCATTCAAATGTCGGGCTACAACTGGGAGCTTCGAAATGCCTCAGACTTCAAACACCAATATCTTCGACCTATATGGAATGTATTTTTCAGTGTTCTTAACCATCTCTCACCTGCAAACTTGGAAGCATGGAGCAGGGCAACATCAACATAATGACCATCTTGTATGGTCTATTTTTCAACCTTCCACTTGACTATGCGTTGCTCATCTACAACAAGATTCACACAGTGGAAGTCAATAAGAAAAAGCTTATGGCAGTCGGCAAGCCTGCTACATCTGTTCTCTTTCCTCATTTCCTTGCACTATTCATCAAAGATGCGATGGAAGTACATTATCTAACGGGCGATGGACCGTTCACTCCCTAATTCGTTATGACCGATCATCGCCCCACTATTTCAAAGGACGGCTATCCAGAGGAAAAGCCACTTTCAAGGGCGATGCTTAGCGTGATACCGAATACCTCCGTAAGCCTTAGGGCCTACCAAATCTCTATGCTGGTTAAACAGCCACGACCACCTACCTCGAAGCATATAGAGCCTACCCCTAAAACAAGAGAAGGATCCCAAAGCAAGAGGACTAAATTCGATGATGAGTCTGATGATGATGACAGTCCTCCCGCCTTCCCCGGCCCCATTGCTACCGCTGCTGCGTCCCCACACTCAACTCCCTAGGCCACCACATCCACTATCCCTGGCGACCAAGGCTTAAGGGATATTGAAGAAGGACTGCCCAGTCTGAACACTACCCAAACCAGCAATCCAGAGGCCACTCTTCGGGTCTCGGGACAAGATGAATCCAAGGAAGCCCATCATCCATCACATCCCTCTCAATAGAGAGGTGATGAAGAAACAAGGGCCCCTTCTCCTCAGAACCTGGCACTTTCCAAACACTCAAAAGCATTTGTTGCTTCTAGCTTTGAATTCCCATTAGATCATTTAGAGCGCTCTCTTCTTCATGCACGCACCCCCTTGATACTTGGTCAATCGACGGGGAAACATAGGTACTTCTCTTCATCGGATTCTGAATCCGATGAGGATGAAGCACCTATCAAAACATCCCGAGATAGCTCTTCTTTAGAGGGCTATCAAGGACGGCGTCGAAGTCCTCCCTTGCCTAATATCAATACATGCATCGATGGAGGCGACTCAGGGACAAAGGCTTAACCTATGGCATCCGTTGCCATAGGGGTTACCCCCATAGCTGAGTTGGTCACAAAGGCCGATTTCTAAGCCTTTGCCGACTCAATTCAGTGGTCCTTGGAAGACCTAAAACTCACCATTGCGAGGGTTGCTGAATCCATCCCCATCCAAGATATCACCCGTCTTCGGCAATCCATCGCCTCCCTTGAAGCTCAATTGAGGGAGAACACCACCCACTTTCAAACCCTACAACGTCTGGTGACCCAACACCACAACTACCATAACAACCTTATAGTTAGAAGACTTAATTCCGTTGTTTCATCCCTCGCCTCATTATATGCCTAAATAATAGCCACCGATGCATCCATAGCCACCATCTCCTCCCAGCTATCCTCCATCACTACCTCCATTGCCTTTCTCCCCACCACCATCCAAAATATCATCCCACCACCTGTTGCCTTCTCTTCCTCTGCAGCACCCGCACCCACACCCAATGAAGCCTTTACCTCTTATGTTGCAGAGATAAGAGATCTAATTTCCTCCATCTCAATACCATCCACCTCCCCCACCACTCCCCCATCTCAGGACATGGTTACCCGAGCCGATCTTCGCTCCCTCACCAAGGCACTAATCTAGAAGTTCAATGAGATTAATGCCAAGTTTGTAACCAAAGTCGTCGAACCAGCCGCCACTGTTGAGAAACTGATCGCTCAACAACAAAAGCAAACCAACACTCTTCTTCACCGAGTCAAGGAAGATCAACGGTGTTGGGCTCTCCAAATGTATGCCACCACGCTACGAAAGAAGAGGCATTACACCTCTTGCTCTGCGGGAAGACCATCCAAGCGCCCGAGACATGAAGACCAAGACCCCGATGATCACGGTCTAGGTCCTCATGAGGGGGAGACACCATCCACCACATCGATGGAAACTACTTCAGCACCACCTCCACCAGCACAAGTTCCAAATCCTCAACCATCTGCTGAAATAGAAGCAAGGGAACCAGAGGCTCAACCCTCTTATGATGTAAATACTATAAATACTTTAAATCTTCCATCAATTATTTTTGCAGCATCAACCTCTGATCCAGCTGCAGGCATTGCAACCCCTGTAACCAAAGTTGTACCCTTAACTGAAGTACCATTTCCCTCATCCGATCCCTCATCAACCAACCCATCACCAACAACCGATGAATCCTCACCAATATTAGTGAGCTCTTCATCACCTCCCAAAACACAACCTTCAACCACACCAACACCCACACAACCAGAAGCTCCGATTCCTTTCACTTATCACCTACACCACCCCATCACCAATACAACCAGAAAACACCTAACCAGAACCTGTCACCACTCAACCAGAAGCTATACACACAGAACCATCCCATACCCTACCGAAACCATCCCTTACCCAACCAGAACTACTTTTACCCAACCAGAACCACCCTCTACACAACCTATAAAGCCAATAGTGCCTGCAGATGTTCCCTCCACTTCGAGTCAACCTCCATCCATCGATAGAGTGTAGGAAGTCATCGCTCAGATGGAAACACTAAGAAGACATCCGAAGATGCCACGTAAAGAACCCATCATGATGGAGAACATCCATCAATACCTCTACCATGATCACGATGATCACATTGTCCTAAATCCCCCAAACTTGTCACCAGAGTCCATGACTTAATCAGACACAGGTTCGTGAGGCAGCTCACCCAACCACCACATGCTCTCTTCTCAAATGATGGAATAAAGACGGTACATGATATCAAGTTGTGAACCTTTGCAAACAAGGCCATCAAGTACATCGAGTATACCATGGAACATGCTCCTAGGATGATATGTGTCTTTAATGACAATGATCTAATAAATCTCAATCCATGGGACTTGATTGACTTATATGGCCATATGACTCTACGTTAGGACCATGAGATAAGGTACATGATGGAACAGAGAGCGATTATAGAGACGATGGGAACTTTGGTGAAGTTCAGAGCGAAGAATGATTTCTAGATCACGCTAGAGCTTGGCATTGAAAGACTTTACTGCACGGCTTCAAAAGAAGACTGTCTTGGACTACAGGAGAAGCGCTCTGTCTCGGTCCTGACTCAACCAGAACTGGGCTTAGCCTTCAAGAATGAGTTCGGTACCAAGAAGTGTTTACGATTGACTGAGGTTTTTAAGTATTCAACCGATACGCTTGAATGGTTTCAGAAAGTCATCCAAAAGAGACTGGGCAGAGACTATGTGGCAAGAAGAGAGGGATAAGAGGTAATTCATGGGATCTCCACACTCATAAGATACAGAAGACTGATGATGTGTTTTTGGAGAATCTTCAATGGAGAATATGAATGAGATGTAATTTTTCTTTCCCTTACTTTTACTTCCGTACTATATGAAACAATCCATTTTAGTAAATGAAAACTTTTGATTGAATGAATGTTTCTATTAGCTTAGTTTGTGTACGTAGATAGCTATTTTTTATTTTTCATTACTTGGGGGGATTGTTAAACCCCATAATTCCTATGTGTAAAAGAAATGAAAATGTACAAGTATGGAAGTTTGGAGACCCGATGGAAGACAAAGCTGAGAAGATTCTTAATGTTAAAGACAAACCAGAGATGCAATGAAAGGTCCAAAGGTGCTATGAAGACCTGAAGCACTTAACCTGATAACCATCTACTTATGAAGAAGTTCATCAGGTCGATGAACTAGCAACTCCATTACCCCTCTAGTTTACAGCAACTAGAAGAATCGTCAAGTGTCACAGTTCAATCAAGATATAACCTAGTCAAGCAGATATGAGAAGAATCCTGATTGAAAACACTTCCTAGAGTCAGCTGGAGATGACTCATCGCCAGCTTGAATTATGTTACGCCAGATAGTTAGAGATAACTCCCACCTTTCTAGATAGATATCTTCTCCTTGTTTATCTTATAGCTATCTCATACTAGATTGTTATATCTTAGACTAGATTGCTAGTATAATTAGCATTCATATGTCTTGTATCAAAAGTAATCCTTCTCATTATCATTATTATAGTGAAATTACTTGAAAGCTTCATACTTTCCTGAATATCATTAAAGTTCTTCTTCATTTTCTTCATTGATATGATAGATTTAGTTTCTCATTTACATTGAGAGATTTGGGATCAACACGGATGGCGCTGATTATTGGCTGCTCAGTTATCAAAGACATCAACGTCAACTATATGAAACTCATATTTGATGATCTGGTACTGAAGTTGAACAAGTGTCACTGAGAAAATATGATTCCCTACACCAGGTTCCTAAGCAAGATTCTATCTAGAATCCTAGTAGCAAAGTACCCCTCTTAGAGACACCTCCCCGTTTATCGGCATGGATCAAGAATTCTTGATCACAAAACTAAGCCTTTAGAAATTGATCTATTCCCTCCAATGTTGAGGACAGACAATGCTCCTCTTCTTCCTTCTTCTTCTTCTTCTTCTTCTTCAGTAGCTACAACTATGGCAAACCCCCCTCAGTCTAACCCAACTACTACCTCCTTATCCTCTTGAAAGATGATACAATTTGTAACCCCTCTTAATCCCTTAAAGAGGGTTGAGAAATCCACAAAAGGAATCCATCTCATCTAGCTGAGACCTTTCAACAGGTCTAAACTATTGAACTTTGCCTTACCCCCGAGGCATCTACTGTTACCCTCACTTCTTTTTCAGTAATATCTTCAGTTGTTGTCGTATGTGTGGCTCTTACCCCAACCACTTCAGTGACTCAAATTAATGAATGTGTGATTCCCAGCATAGCCACTGCTGATCCTTCACATCTCTTCTTAATCGTTCTCTCCTCCCATCCCTTTTTGGTCTCTATTACACGTGTTGATGATCCCATGGTAGTTGTCAAAGGCATGGGTATTTTGGAAAAATCTTGAATAAACTTGCGGTAATAGCCTGCCAATCCCAAAAAGCTTCGGACTTCATATGGAGTCTTTGGTGCCTCCCATTTTTCAACTGCTTCAATCTTTGTCGAATTTACTTTTACCCCTGCCTCGGATATAATATGCCCCAGAAGTTGAACTTCCCTTAGGCAAAATTCACACTTTGACAGCTTTGCATACAACATTTCTCTTTTCAAGAGTTCAAGTATCAATCGAAGATGTTCTGCATGTTCTTCTTTGGTCTTTGAGTATATAAGAATATCATCGATAAATACAGTAAAAAATTTATCAAGATATTCTTTACATACCTGATTCGTTAAATCCATAAAAGCTGTAGATGCATTAGTTAAACCGAATGGCATAACTAGGAATTCATGGTGTCCGTACCTGGTTCAAAAAGCAGTTTTAGCAATATCTTATTCTTTAACTTTCAGTTGATGATAACCTTATCGTAACTCAATCTAAGAGAATTAACTGGCTCCCACTAGTTGATCAAACAAGTCATAGATTCTTGGCAACGGATACTTGTTCCTGATTGTCAGTTTGTTTAGTTCCTCATAATCGATACACATACGTATAGAACTGTTTTTCTTTTTCACAAACAGAACTGGAGCTCCCCATGGTGAAGTACTCGGCCTGATAAATCTTTTGTCAAGCAAATCTTTTAACTGTGTGACCAATTCTTTTAGTTCAGACGGAGCTAATCGATATGGTGTTTTGGCTACCGGTGTCGTTCCGGGTATCAAATCAATTACAAATTCAATAACTTTGTCTGGTGGTAATCTGGACAAGTCTTCTGGAAAGACTTCAGGATAGTCACTAACAATCGGGATCAATTCTTGATTTCCCTTCTCTTGCTTTACATCAATTGCATAAGCTAGAAACCCCTGACATCTCTTTTGAGTTACATTTCCTGGCTTTCATCACTAATAACAAACTGGTATGATGACCTTGATCATCACCATATATAACAATTGATTCTCTATCTGGCAACATTATTCTGGTCATCTTTTTATCACAAACAATACTGGTTTGGTTTTCTGCTAACCAATCCATCCCTACCACTATATCGAATTCTTTCATTGGCGTGGGAAATAGTCTGATTGGTAGCTCACATCCCTCAATCATAATAGTGCAGTTATCGAACATACAATTGACAGATACTTGACCATTAGTAGTATCAACTACTAACTTATCCTCAAGTGGCACAAAATTCATACGAGCACATAGAGCAAAGGATGGGGAAATAAACGAGAAGTTTGCACCCGAGTCAAATAACACTTTAGAATATAATGAGTTCACGAGGAATGTACCTGTCACTACATTCGAGGTAATCTCGGCTTTATGCTTGTCATTTGAAAAGATCGACCCCGTGCCCCTTCTGTTCTTCCTCTACTCATACTTGGTCTTCCACGGGCACTCGATGTATTGCTTCCCATGGTAAGATGTGGAGCTTTCAATTATGTGCAGTTAGGCCTGAGATAATCTGGCGAATTGCAATTAAACATCTTTTAGTCATTAGGCAGTGTCAGGACAAATGACCTGCCTCACCACATTGATAGCATTTTCTTGGATCTGTTTTGCAATCACCCTGATGAATTTGATGGCATTGAGGACAATCTCTTTCACTAACTTACTAAATAGATCTGTTTTCGTACTTTACAGCTTTCGGCCCTCTGTATCGTACTGATGAACCTTCCCATTTCTTTTTTTCCATCACTTTTCCTTCCTCTTGCCAATTCTTATTTCTTTCAATTACTTCTGCTGCATCCACTGTAAATGAGAACTTAGCTAGATTCATAGCTATTACAAACTATCGGATTGATGGCTTCAATCCCCAAATGTATCTCTCCACCTTTCTTGATTCAGATGAAATATAGTGCTCTGCAAACAGTGAAGACCGAATAAATTTCTCTTTATATTCTCTAACAGATCTTGTTCCTTGTTCTAGTTTCAGAAAATCTTCTTCCATTCGTCGTATAGCAGCTTTAGGACAGAACTGCTCTTTGAATCTGTTAACGAATTATGTCTAGGTTAATGTCTATAGGATGTCTGCTCTGTCTAATGATTCCACCTCCCAACAAAACAATGCGTTTGATTTCAATACAGAGACTTCAAATCTGACTTTATCTCTTTCTGCACATAAGATGGTATTGAATACTAACTCTATCTCTTTGATCCAACACATAACTTTAATTGGATCACTTTCTTCTGAGAAGGTTGGTGGTTACAAGTTAAAAACATATTGATATCTCCTTCTCTAAACAACCAGGACTGATGGATTAATTTCAACTCTGCCAGTCTCGATTCTGGCAGGAATCCCCATAATGGAAGTCAAGGTTTCCCTTATCTTTCCATTTCTTCGGCCAACATGTCCATAGTCACGTATTCTGGTTGAGGCATCTGTTACTGATTCATATTCTCAGAATTGGATTCTCCTTGGTCTGTATTAACATCTGCCTGACTGTCTCTGCCTCTGGTATGCCCTCTGTTTCTACCTCTGCCTCTACCTCTGCCTTCAGATGTACCAACAAAAGCAAGGATAGGGGAATCATCTTTCTCATTGGGATCAGGGGGTGATCCTTTCAGACCTTCTGGATCTACTAGTCATATGTAGATTTCAAAGTAAATAAACATATTTCCACATTCCCAAATATAATAAATTGTCCAAGTTCAGTTATGTACCTGTAGATTCAAAATCACTTTGGCCAGATGTAATATGAATATACCTTACACACTGATCTCTTAACTTATCATATATATTCCAAAGGTGCTAACTATGTCTGGGATCCCTAATATGCAGTGAAACAGTTTAAGTCTAGGCATCATGCATGTGAATACCTAAATCCCTTAAACTCAGGCTATGATACCACTTCAGTAACACCCCCAAACTCACATTGCATATAATGCATATTTCATTCACATAATACATGTTCAAGTCCACACAGGTCCAAAGTACAAGAAGCAACAATACAAAATACACAACTCAAAAATTCCAAAATACAAGTTCTTGTACTACATCTCATCTAATATCAAAATACATCCATCGATCTTCAATAGGCTAAGTACACAGAGAGATATTTCACATATCATTTCCTGCAATACATATTTGAAAACACAAAATGAGGTTAGACCTAGAGGTCTAGTGAGATCCCTTTTTCCATGTAGTTGCAGGGTGAATATCACCAAAACATTATTCAAATAAATTCATTTCACTTAATGAAGTATAATTCCACATTCTGTTCATGTCCATCAGACCTTTGGTTTCAAAGACGAGACTTATAAAATATTTCAACAAACAAGAGGACCAGAGTTTCTCTGGTTCCTCTACCAGAGCTTTTGGTTAAGCCAACCAGAGCCTCTTACTTAAGTAAAATTCCTAAAACATTCATAGATCAACACCATAGATAATAAAATAGCTTTCCCAAGAATAAGAACACATTTTGAAAAGGATCTTATATGACTAGAGCTCTGGTTTTACTAGGCAGAGCTTCTGGCTCAAAATACAAGACCAACCAAAGCTTCTGGTTCAACCCCCGTAGGCCAACCAGAGCCCCTCTGGTCTGTCTTTCTTGTAAGAAAAACTTCTAAGTATAAAAACCTTTTGAATACTCTTTTAAAGTATAATTTTGACACGGAGCTCTTATCTACAGAGCCTCTGGTTTGACTAAAATTTTTAGTAAAGACTTGTATAAATCTCAAATCATCGTCCAGAACCCTGTGGTTCTACTATGAGGACCAACAAGAGCCCCTATGGTTCCTTTCAAGGAATAACCCGAGTCTCTCTGGTTCTTCTTAAATCTATCATTTGTTCCAAAACATATTTTATCCAAAACAATGGCCATAGGCCAAGTTTTCCCCTTCTCAATAACATCAATACTATCATTTCTAATAAGAACAACATCTCTGAGTCCTCAAATCACAAAGAAGTAGGAACTCAAATCTATTGTAATCTTAAAAGACATAATATCAAGAGCTATAATAACCACACACAAATGCCACCCTTATATCGAAAGGTACACCACTCCTTGATATGCCACCCTTATCCCATGGTACACCTCTCATTGATATGCTACCCTTATTTCCTCATTAAAA
The DNA here is from genome assembly GCF_001531365.2 of Cynara cardunculus var. scolymus. NCBI lineage: Eukaryota > Viridiplantae > Streptophyta > Magnoliopsida > Asterales > Asteraceae > Cynara > Cynara cardunculus. The sequence goes on from NC_037532.1 coordinate 18,945,493, forward strand.
TCTATGGATTAGTTCCAAACGAAGACAGACCAAAGTCACAACCATCTTGATGAAACAACCTCCATAGTTTTATCCACAAAATCTATAGATTAATCCCAAACGAAGACGGACCAAAGTCACAACTATAATAACCCAAAAAAATGGAAATGAATTGGTAGTAGTTAAATTTCAAGGACTTGTAGTGTAAATGCAATCAAAGTGAAGGGTTTAGACCCTAAAATTTAATGCAATTTAATGACAGGAAACTCAATGGTCATGAAACCTACAACCATTAATATGTGATAACCGAGGCCTAATTATTACCCAATGTAATTATTGTGTGGATTAACTGTTTATGTGAATACATGCTTACATGGGTTAAATGTGTAAGTCTGTATATTTCATGTATACGGGTTTATGCATAACCTGTATAGGTGTGTATATATATATATATAAATATATATATATATATATATGCATGTATGCATGATATTAATATGCATGAGTGCATGTGTATATGCATGGGTTATATGTAATCATAAATTTTATATGTATACATATAAGGGTGTGAGAGTAGCCGACTTTCCTATTCTTGAAAGTATATATATATATATATATATATATGAGGTTTGTGACTTAGTAGAGTTTTTTGCTTCATTTGGAAATTTTGGGAGAATTAGAGAAAGAATTGACCGGAGATCTTTTATCTGTGCATTCTTCATTTTCTTCAAAAATCTGGGTTTGTCTTAAAGGTGAGTGATTTCCAAAATATACTTTTAAGAGCTTTTACTATAAGAACTGCATTTTATTCTTAAAACTGGTTTTGTGCGACTTAGGTTTAATTGGACAAGGGTTGATCGGACTAGGTGTAAATCGCTCAAGGTTTGTCCGGATTACTCTTAAACCGGGTAGGAGTTGTCCGATTTATTTATAAATCGCTTAAGTGTTGTACAATTTAGGGTGTTAGTGAGGATTTGATTTATGTAAACCGGACATAGGTTTTGAACAGATAAGTATGAATACGACCAAGCATTGTGCGATTTAGCCTTAAATCGCTTAAGGGTCGTGCGGATTAAATATAAACCGGTCATGTGTTTTTCGGGTTGCTATAGACCGAACATAAAATCTTAAATTGACCAAGGGTTGTCTGGATTAGAAAATCGGACAAAAGGAGACAAGTGTTGTCCAGATTGTATATCCGGATAACTTGTCCGAATAACTTTTATTTGAAAATATTCATGAGTTATATATTTTAGACATTTTATATATAGTTTAAAATGTCTATTATTGGGTTTGATTATGGACTTATAAAAAGGGGTATTTTTATACCTTTTTAAATAAAAAGATATGTTCCTACCAAGTGTGGTGACGTAAGTCTGTTTTGGTATGAAACTGGATTTTTGGGAAAATGTTTCTACCAAGCGTGGTGACGTAAATCTGTTTTGATATGGAACTATATTTTGGGAAACACTCCTACCAAGCGTGGTGGCGTAAGTCTGTTTTGGTATGGAATTGGATTTTATACATTGTTTCTACCAAGCGTCGTGACGTAAGTCTGTTTTGGTACGAAACTTATTTTAAGAGGTAGTTCCCCCAGACGTGGTGACTATTGTCTGTTCTGGCTTGGAACTGGGAACGGGTACTTTCAAACGTGGTGACTTTTGTCTGTTCTGATAAGTAACCATGTTTTGGTGGAGGAATAAGGGTGGCATATCAAGGAGAGGTGTACTTGGAATAAGGGAGGCTTTGTCATATGTGGATATTATTATTATAACTCTTATTATGATTACTAATTGGATTTAATAGCTTTGAGTCATCATTTCTTTGTGACCTGATGAATTAGAGATATTATTCATGTTAGAAATAATAATTTAGACGTTAAAGAGAAGGGGAAAATGGTTTGTCATAAAAGGCAAGTATTGCCTTACATCTTTTCAGAGAAATTCTGGTCTTTTTAGTCTGATGATTCAAAGAATCTTTAGTTAAAATATTTGTTTCATATTGAGAATATTGAATCTTTAAGCACATATATTTTTGTAATATAACTGAGGTTCTTGAGTTTATTCTTTTATGCATTTCATTGAGAACTGCTTCATTGGATTGTATTACAAATATTTCTGAGCAAAGTTACTTTATATATTTTGTGTTTATCACCCTGTATTTGCAAATAAGGGATTTTCTCACTAGACCCTTCTGGTCTAACCCTCTTTTTCTATTTTAAAATTATGCAATGGAGGAATAGCGGGGTCTGGGGATATTAAAGGGAAAGGGAGAATGTGATTATTTTCCTAATCTGTTATCTGCTTTTGAAGATACATGTTGTATTACATGTAATAGTACAAGATTTGTTTTGGAAGTTTTTTTATATGTAAATTTTGTACATATAGTAATCCGTGTACTAGTGGGACCTTATGATGTAAATTATATTTCTATGTAATGAAATATGTGTTTCATACAAATCTGGAGTTTGGGGGTGTTACAGAAGTGGTATCACAATGTGATAACCGAGTCCTGATTATTACCCAAGGTATTTATTATGTGGATTAATTGTTTATGTGAATACATGCTTACATGGGTTAAATGTGTAAGTGTTGATTCTCTCTCTCAATGATTTGATGATAATCCTTTTCCACTTGTACGTTGTATTTATGTTTCTGTATTTTCAGTTCCAGTGATCTTCACTGAGTATGTTCAGTGATCGTTGAAGAACTTGCTTTAAAAATCTATCAGAGACAGCAATACTTCAGGAAGACAACACTCACGCCAAAGAACCTTCAGCAAACGTCGAAGACTGAAACTGAAGATTAGAGACTGGCGAGTACGTGATCTGAAGCGGTACTCAGTGATTACAAGCCTGTCTACATATGTGTGAAGACTGCTCAAGCTTCAGCGAATGATGATGAGACCTTCAGGCCATTCCAACATTCAGTGATCAAAGGAAGCTTGCTTAGCACGATTGTTGTTGTCTTGTCCTTATGCACACAAAGGACGAAACCCATACCCTTACGAAAGTTAGTACGGTATGAAGCCGACTAGTCGACTCTTTGTCCACCAACTTTAGGTAAGGATGTCTGCTCATGAATAGTGCTTTTTTGTACTATTCACTGTATCAAAGGACAAGCCTTCCTCTTAAGGCTTGACACACACTCTAACCCTACCATATTGCATTAAATGAACATTTAATGCACTGGGTATAAATAGAAGTGTTTCTTCTCCATGAAGAGTGCGCGCAACTCACTCTCTAACCCTAATTCTTACTTCAAGCATTTTCTAGCTTAAGTAAAGGATCTTCTTTACAACAATTTATTTTCTTGTAATTTGCTAAGGTTTTGTGTGTAACCAAAGATTGTTTAGATAGGTTTTTATTACCTTATATTTCCGCAAACAATCTTGTAAAATCTGTATTGATCTTCTCTATCAATATATATTTTAAATTTGAAAATATTGTTTTTGTATTCATCCCCTCCTCTTCTACAAACCGTTTCTCTTCTTGTAGACCCTCACGGGACCAACAAGTGGTATCAAAGCAGTGTTTTCTTTCTTTTCTTGTGTTTAGCTATTTTCTGTATTAGCTTATCTTCTTTCTTAGATAACTTTACCGCTTACAAATGGCTTTACAAATTGCAAACACACACACACACAAAAGATAATGGCTCTCTTGCAGAACCTCCCCGGTTTGTCCGTGACAACTTTAGTCTCTGGAAGAACCGGATGTCCTTCTTTCTAGAAGGTGTGGATCCTGAAATTCCACATTACATAGAAAATGGACCATATATTCCATTCGCTATTCCAGCAACAGCAAAGACTGTCGCGATTCCTGAACGGTAGATTCCAGAGCTTCCACATCAGTGGAGCGATGAGAACAAGAAGAAGATAGCTATAGACACGCGTGCTCGGTCTATAATAGCCATGTCTCTTCCCGATGAGATTTATCACTCATAATGAAACTCAAAACCTCTAAATCCATGTGGGATACACTTTGTGTCCAATATGAAGGAACCACTCAGGTTCAAGAGACTAGAAAGATCAATCTAGTAAGACAATATGAAAGTTTTCTCTATGAAAAGTCTGAGACGCTGTCTGAAGTACATCAGAGATTTAACTGCCTTCTTGTTGATCTTAGGGCTGTCGGCAGGGAATATTCTAATTCTGAAACTTTGACTAAGTTTCTAGAATGCCTTCCTGAGTCTTGGGACACCTTTTCCATGTGTCTCAAGATGTCAAATGACATGTCCACTCTTTCTCTTTCTCTTTCTTCTTTATACGGGATTCTGCTTAACCATGAGCAATCTCGTCAACTAAAAAGGAATCTTGTAAAAGAATCCAGGGAAATGAAAAGCTCTCCTTTAGCTCTGATCTCTGAAGTTTCTTCAATTGAAACTTTCTCTACCCCTTTTATTTCTTCTCTTCCTCCCATGGTCATCATGGAGAGAGATTCTTCTGAGGACGTTCCAGAATCTGATTTAATAGATTTTGATGAGTCCCTGACACTTCTGACTAAGTCATTTTGGAGGTTCTCCAGTTAGAGCAACTTTCGCAGATCTCCTCAGCTATCCCTCAGGGAGAAGCGAAAGTCTGAAAGAATAGACAAGGCTTCAGCTGTCTGCAACAACTGTCACCGGCCCGGATATTTTGCAGGTGAATGTAGATCAAAGAAGACTTCGACGCCATCTCTTAAAGCTCCTTCCTCCTTCAGGATCAAAGATAAAAAGTACTTAAAACTGAAGGAGAAGTACTAGAAGATGAAGAACAACCAGCGAAAGGCTAAAGGCCTTATTGCTGAAGAGCATGACTGGGCTGAATCATCTGATGAATCATCTTCTGATGAAGAGGATAAACCCTATGTCTGCTTGATGACCATAGATGCTGATGAAGGATCTTCTGAAGCGTCTACTTTCTATGAGCCATCTTCTTCTTCTACTCAGGTATGTTTTCTGAATGAACCCTCTTCTTCTTCTAGTCTTTCTGCACTAGATACGCTAACGGTTGACCTTTACAATGCCCTCAATGGCAAATCGAAAGCTGAGATGCTTAACGTTGATCTTCTTGAGCAATTGAAGATTTTTCATTCTAAGATCAAAGAACTAACCTCTGTTGAGGGAAATCTTAAAGATCAGGTCAATGTAAACCAAGCCATCACAGTTGAACGTGAGAAGGCTATCGCTGAGAGTGAGCGAGCAATCGCTGAACTCAAGGCCGAGAAAGCTACCATTAAAGGGTGGTGCAAAGCTTCCATTAAGGCCTCTGAGAACATTAACACTCAGATCACCGCCAAGACAAAGACTGGTCTAGGAATGTCCTATGATCAGGAAGAATGTGTTAAAGACAGGACCATGCTCAAATTTGGTACCTTCATCTCTTCTATTCCCAACACTTCTTCCTCTCAGTCCTCTTCTTTTACTGAGAGTCATCTTCAAGGAACTCCTTCGAGTTATGGGTGCAAAGACAATGGTAAATCCATTGTCACAGCATCCCTTCCCAAGAAGTCTAACAAGATTAATAGATCTAGGTCTATTCCTTCAACTTGTAAAGTTTCTTCCTCTTTAGGGACTAGGAAATCTGAATCCCATCAGAAATCCAAGTCACAGCTCAAGGTGAACTTTTCACCTAAAGAATCCAATTCCTCAAAGGTTCCTCCTAGAACCAATGAGAAGGGAATTTTTGGAGCTGGTCCCGCTTCAAGTCTGATACTTCCTGGCCCTAAAGCTACTCCTAGCTTTAGGAAGTGTAAACACTGCAGTGAGAAAACACATATTGCCAGCAAGTGTTCTTCTGCCACCAAAGCTGGTTCACCAGCTAAGGGCAAGAAAGTAACCAAGCCTAAGAAATCAACTAAGGTAAAATCATCCACAAAGGCTGTTCTAGCAACCAAGGTGAAGAAAACCACTAAAGCCTCCTCTTCAGGCTCAGTGAAGACAACTCTTGCTGATATAATTTCAGCATCAGACGTTGTAAATCCAACGACTGAAGCCTCTTCTTCAGGCTCAGTGAAGACTTCAACTGAAACTACCTTAGTAGTGTCAAGGGTTGTTCCTCTTTCCATTCAAACCTCTTCAGGTTTGGTGATGCCATCTACTGATACTGATTCGTCCGCATCAGATGATGAAGCCTCTAACAAAGCTGGACCCCAATAGCTGGGTACCAATAGCAATTCTTATTTTGTTTCCTTGCTCAGGATGTCAAAGGCATATGGTATCTGGACAGTGGCTATTCAAGACATATGACTGGAGATATATCTCTTCTATCTCACTTCATGGAAAAAAGAGGACCTTCCGTAACCTTCGGTGGAAATGGAAAAGGATATACCAAAGGCTTTGGTATATTATCCAATGGTGCAACAACTTTCTAACACGTTGCATATGTTGAAGGACTGAAGCACAATCTTTTTAGCATCAACCAACTGTGTGATAGAGATTATACAGTTAAATTCTCAAAGAATTCTTGTCATGTTCTTGACAAAGATGATAAGGTTGCTCTAACTAGTTCTCGCCTAGAGAACGTATATATCATCAACATGAATTCTTCTCTCATCGAGAATAGCTGCTTCTTCTCCAAAGCCTCATCAAATATTAACTGGTTATGGCACAAACGGCTATCTCATCTCATCTTCAAGACACTCAGTGAGCTGTCAATAAATGATCTTGTTACAGGTCTTCCTCAACACTCGTTTGCAAAGGAATCTCTTTGCTCAGCCAGTGAAAAAGGAAAACACACAAGAGCTAGCTTCAAGTCGAAGCAAATTTCTTCAGTGACTACGCCTCTTCAGCTATTGCATATGGATCTCTTTGGTCCTGTCAACGTGCAATCCATAGCTGGAAAAAAATTCACATTTGTCATTGTTAATGAGTATGCCAGGTACATTTAGGTATTCTTTCTCAAATCCAAGGATGAAGCACCTGAAGAAATCATTTCGTTCATCAAAAAGATAGAAGTACTAAACGATGTTAAAGTACGAGGTATCAGAAGTGACCATGGCACTGAATTAAAAAACAGTACTATGGATAACTTCTTTGAGGACAAGGGAATCTCTCACAACTTCTCTTTTGTGAGAACTCCTCTACAGAATGGGGTCGCGGAAAGAAGAAATCTAACAATCATTGAGGCTGCTTGATCAATGCTCAGCGAATCCCATCTCCCTACTCAATTCTCAGCTGAAGTTGTCAACACCGCTTGTTTCACTCAAAACCAATCGTTGATCGTGAAAAGATTCAAGAAGACAGCCTATGAACTCTTCCATGGAYGAAAGCCTTCCATAAGCTTTCTTCATATATTTGGTTGTACTTGTTATATTCTCAACAAACGCGACCAACTTGGAAAGTTCGATTCCAAAGCTGATGAAGGAATCTTTCTTGGATATTCTTCCGTATCCAAAGCCTTCAGAGTATTTAACAAACGAAGACAAACAATAGAGGAATCTATTCATGTCACTTTTGACGAATCTCAATCAGCTAATTTAAAACCCATCTCAATTGATGAGGATGAATTAGAGAACTGGATGATATCTCACTACGGACAACCTGAAGCTTCTTACAGTGCTCCTCTTAACACTGAATCTCCAGAAGCTGAAGGTGATCAAGATATAGGTATCAAGACACGTCGTGGTCTAGGTAATATATATCTCTTTGTCAACTTTCTTTCTTTAGTTGAACCCAAGAAAATCAATGATGCTATCTCTGACCCTAGTTGGGTTCTTGCTATGCAAGAAGAGCTCATTGAGTTTGATAGGAACAAAGTCTGGTACCTTGTCCCACGTCCGTCTGACAAATCAGTGATAGGCACCAAATGGGTCTATCGCAACAAGTTGGATGAAGATGGTGTGGTAACCCGCAACAAGGCTCAGCTTGTTGCTCAGGGTTATAGACAAGAAGAAAGAATCGACTATGACGAAACCTTCGCACCAGTGGCTAGACTCGTAGCAATTCGACTATTTCTAGCCTTTGCTGCCCATGGAGACTTCAAGGTCTTTCAGATGGATGTAAAGAGCACTTTCCTTAATGGAAAACTTCAAGAGAAACTTTATGTTGAACAACCTCCAGGGTTTCTTGACTCTAAGAATCCAAACCACGTCTATAGGTTCGATAAAGCTCTTTATGGGTTAAAACAGGCTCCTCATGCCTGGTATGATACCCTTTTCTTCTTTTCTCATCTCTGAGAAATTCTCTCGTGGAAAGATTGACCAGACCTTATTTCTTAGGAAAATTAAAGGTCATATCATTCTCGTCCAAATTTATGTCGATGATATTATTTTCGGTTCCACTAATCCCTCTTTATGTTTTTGTTTCGCTGAACGCGTGAAGAAAGAATATCAGATGAGCATGATGGGAGAACTAACATTCTTTTTAGGTCTTTAGATCAAACAAACTGATAAAGGTATCTTTATCAACCAAAGTAAGTATGTTTGAGACATGCTAAAAAAGTTTGATTTATCCAACAGTTCATCTATGAAGACTCTTATGGCTCCTCCACTCACTCTCAACAAGGATCTAAATGGAAAGCCTATAAATGTGACTGTTTACAGAGGAATGATCGGTTCTTTGCTATATCTCACAGCTAGCCGACCCAATATCATGTACTCCACTTGCTTATGTGCAAGATATCAAGCTGAACCTAAGGAATCTCATGTGATCGCTATCAAACGCATATTCAGATATCTTAAGGGAACTCCTAATATGGGTTTTTGGTACCCTAAAGGTTCAGGTTTTGACCTTATTGGTTATTTGGATAGTGATTTTGCAGGTTGCAAAATTGATAGGAAAAGCACCACTGGGGGCTGTCAGCTTCTAGGTGGAAAGTTGGTGAGCTGGACAAGCAAAAAGCAAAATTCAGTGTCCACATCAACAGCTGAAGCTGAGTATGTAGCCGCTGGTAGCTGCTGTGCCCAAATTCTTTGGATGAAAAATCAGCTATTGGACTACAATCTTCAGTTTTCAAGGATTCTTATTTATTGTGATAGCACCAGTGCTATTGCAATTGCAAATAACCCTGTACTTCACTCCAAGACCAAACATATTGAGATCTGATATCATTTTATCAGAGATCATGTTATGAATGGTGATATTGAACTTCACATCGTTCCAACTGAGTATCAACTCGCTGACCTTTTCACCAAGCCTCTTGATGAGACAAGATTTAATATCTTGATCAGTAAGTGAAATGATTTAGTGCTCTATCTCTAACACTGAACTTTTGAGTAAATATATATATATTCTCTCTTAGGTATAATTGCTCTTCTCTTTTCTCAACTTAAAACCTTCACTTAAGCTTTATCTTTTTCAGTGATAAATGTTTTAAAAGGTGATCTCAGTGATTCTCTACACTCACCACACCTTCAAGTATATCTTTATACTTATCTTAAAAATCTAAACGATCAATGAATCCTTTCGTATCAGTGATCAAAACGTTTTTTAAATGTCAGTTTTAGTGACTTTCTTATCACTAAACCTGATGTCTTAAAACCATCACTGAATATTTCTCATTTTCAGTGATAAAATGTTTTAAATGGGGTTTCCAGTTTCCTTTTGACACTGAATGACTCTTCATTTCTTAAAAACTCTTTGTTTTTTAAAAGAAAATAGTTAATGAACCGTCTTTATGACGACATTCTCTATTTACTATGAGCGATGCTTTGAGACGCGCAAAATGTTTTGTCATTATGCTACCTCATTTAATGCCATCCAATCATGGATGAGAACGTGGTATATTTTTCATGATGACCACTTTCCCGAACCGTCATCTTTTCTCTCTCTCATATTATTTCTCTCTCCTCCTACCTATAAATATGAGACTTCTTCTCCACTTTTCTCTTTACGCTTTCAAAATTCTTTGATGAACCTCTGCTAAGATTTCTCCAAAGCAAGAATTCTCTCTACATCTTCAAACCCTTTTCGACCTTTCCTCTTAATCTTCATAGGTCAAAATCTTCTTCATTCTTTCTTAGTTAAAAGAAATGTGTTTAATATGATTAAGAACTTTGTTATTTAATACATTAAACTGTAAAGATTCATTAATCATCTTGTTCTTGATTATAATCTTGTTTCTTTATACACATTGCACTTGATAAACCCTAATCTTTTAAGGATTTTTTAAAAGAAGTTTTTACTTGTTCAAAAACTTATTCTATTATCTTAACCATAAACTCTTGGCGTATTTCTAACAAACCTATTTGTTTTTCTTCATATTAATACAAACAAATGGCTGCCAAGAACGTCACCTTCTCCATTGAAGAGATCTCAATCAAGGCCAACAACCACATTGCCTTGTTGGAGATACCCTCCACTAAAGCGTTTTACCAAGATGCGCCTGACTTTCTCAAGCAGTCGTCCTTAGGCTACGCTCTCAACCATGAGCCCCTCATGGTCAAGGAAATTCTTCAGCAGTTCTGGTTCACTGCTGAGGTTGTCGAAGTCCAAGTCGATGCTGGACGCAAGATGGAGCAAATCCATTTCACTTTCAACCGTATGGAAGTGATCTTTGGTGTGTCGACACTCCGCTCAGCTCTCCGTCTTTCCAAGGGTCCCTTCGACAACGAACCCTCCACCACCGAGATCATCAACGTTCTTGATGCCATTGGCTACCAGTGGCCAATGAAGAAGGACTCCAACGCCCCTCTGAAGTCCTTGACAAAGATTGAGAAATACAGGATGTCAGTTATCTGGCAATACCTATTTTCTCATTTCATCCAGTGCATGGGTGGAAAAACTGGAGGTCAGGATCGCCTTGATCATAGGCGTATCTGCGATTCAGCATCGCAATATAAATTATGTTGCGATCATTTTCGATGACCTGGTGCTCAAGCTGAACAAGACCCAGCGAGAAAAGGTGGTGCCTTACACCAGGTTTCTTTCGATGGTGTTCTCAAAGATCTTTAAAGATCTTTACCCCAAAGAAGAAAACCTTCCGGCTTTCAAGCTTGGATCCAGGATTTTGGATCATAAGCTGAGGGACAGTGATGTGGCACTATCTTCCATTGTGTCCTTCACTAACTCTTCTCCTCAGATGGCCATGACAAGGGAACCCCCCCACCCCCCCCGCATTTAGCCAAGCCACCAAAACCCCTTCAAAATGACCCTCTCAACCAACTCTTGGTTCTTCTCAGAGAGCCAAGAAGTCCAAAAAGGGGACAACCATGTCACTAGCTGGGGCCTCTCAAAAGGCTTCAGTTATTGAAACTAGCCTTATCCCCGAGGCGTCTTCTGTTAACCCTCCCAGCTCTTCAGTGATTTCTCCCATCACTGTCGTATCAGTGGCACCTTCACCAATCACTTCAGTGACCCATATCACTAAAGGTGTGAATATTAGCGCCGCCACTGCTGAACACTCACGTCTCTTCTCGACCATTTTCTCTTCTCCTCCTTCCTTGGTCATTACACAKGTCGATGATGTATCAGCGACTGTCGTTCCTGATACTGAGACACGCACCACTGGACCTGAGGTTGCTCCTCTCAATGCTCCTCTGCATACCAATGTCCATCCTCTCGAGGACATCTTTGCTCACGCCAGTGACAATCCTTTAGATGTCACTGATGGCCCATCAGGTATTCCATCTTCCTACCCTTTCTTTTCTTCTAACCTTGAGCCTTCAGCTCACACTTCTTCTTTTGAAGGTCCTTCTTGTATGCATCAGTCTGATGCTCAGGAAGTGGAAGAGGAAGAAAGAGAGAAAGATGATGGAGGGGATAAAGATGTCGATGATGATTATGATATGGCGTCAGACATCAAACTTCTTCTTTTAGTCGTTGATACCGTCCTTTGTAGGATCAACGAAGTTCACCAAGAGATGCCCCTTCAAGGTGATCTTGATGCGAATTTCTTTGCCCTCCAGGCGGATGTTGAAGAAGTTCAGAGTCAACTCCAGATTCTCCAAAAAGCTGTTCAAGCCAACAATGATGCCATTGTTATTCTTCATAGCAGGGCTGATGATGCTCAGGCTATTGCTGATCAGCAGACTGGTCTTCTTCAACAAATCTTGGATGTTATCCGTCAACCAACTCTAGTGATTGCACCCTCTTTCTCTGCGAATGATCACGCCCAACTCCATGAGACGCATGAGGCAACGACAACTCTAGCCAATGCCTTGCAAAGGCTGGAGGATTCAATGGTTATCCAGCGTCAGCACTTGGACGAATTTTTCGGCCAAATCTCTCAAGTCTTAGCCAGAGAGGGGGAGATGAGGTCCAATGTCGGTGAATCATCTGATGTTGTGCCTACCTCTTCTCAGGCCGTTGGTCCAGTATCAGCTACAGCTACAGTTGAAGCTGAGGCTCCTCGAGCTGAAGAAGTTGCTGTTCCTGTAATCCCGACCACTGAAGCTGCTCTAGCTGAGGATGTCGATGCCATCCCTAGGGTTGATGCCCATACCATCACTGCTGCTGGTGATGATGATTATGATGAAGATGAAGACGATGATGATGAAGATGATGATGAACCTACCGTTCTAGACACCGGAAATGATCTAGATGGCGACAGCGACGACGACGACGATGATGAAGATGACTTTAGCATCAAGTTCTAGAAACCTTCAACCATCACAAAAGGTGTTGCTCTCGAATATTCCACATCCCAGGGGAGCAAAGGCAAGGTGAATCGACTCCATCAGGGAACCAGGACCCCAAGTCGAAAGGCAAGGCGGTCGCTGAAGAAGGAAACTTGAAGGTATTGTTCAAAATCCCTCAACAACCTTTGTTTGAAGACTCTACCTCTCAAGTAGTGATTACTTCAACTTATCAACTTCATATTCCATCAACAACCTGCAGTCGACTGGAGCGGGTACCTGATCAACCCATTTCTTGTTCTCCTACCGACCGGCAGATGTCTCAACTGAAGGAGTCACTCGACCAGACTAGAGTAAAAATCCCACTTCGTACCTCTTGTAGTGGTGAGTTTGACTTCTTGTCTGAAGCAGAAAGACTCAAGGCATTAAGAGTTGAAGAAGAGCTAGAGCTTCAAAAGAAGCAGACTGAAGACAGCTTGAAGCTGGCCAAGTCACTAGCTGAAAAAGTCCTTCCCAAGAAAAAGTCCAAGAAAACGGTGAACGTTGTCCAAGCCCAAGCTAAACTTCTTTCGATTGCAGAATCTAAGCGTAAGAAGAACCTGAAGCTGATGGATAAGGACAAACAATGGAGAGAAGCAAAACTGAAAAAGAGAATCAGTCCCCGCCCGATTATCAGCATCAGCATCATTGGACGTTCTAAAGATGGTGGAACACTGGTCTCAATGCTTATCACCAGGGACAATCTTGATGCTGTAACCTAGTACCCTTCCTACCTTGGCTGCTATGGTTACGACGAATGGATGGAGATCAGACAAGCCATTCAGCGATTCAAGTCAAGACACAAGACACTTATCGAGGACACCATCTGCGAGCTCATCAAAAGGATGTCCATGTATGTCAAGGTCCCTGACCGGCTAACTCTAAAGAAAGGTGGTAATAAGAAACTCAAGCTCTCTGATCCTAATGATGGACCTTTCCTAAGGAACGAACACGAAACAAGGTTCTCCTTAGATAAAGTCCTAAAGGGTCATAAGAGTACATATATTTCTATGCTGAATCTTGACTTGCCAGATAAGGGTCCCTATACACCCAACTTTGTGCATTTTAAACCTGAGTTAGGAGTTATATTTCTTGACTATGAAGGTGAAGTCAGATTTCAGAGAATGTCAGAGTTACATCTATGTTCAATGGATCACTTGGTTTATCTTTTGCTCTGGATAGATGATAGCATACCTGAAAAAGTCGTAGAATTGAATATACGAAGGGAATTCCTACGTCGAAGAAAACTTGGTGAAAATGTACCTGGGTACATAGATCTAAGATCTCTAGAATAGTTTCTCTTTGTAACATCAATCCACTTTTCTTTGTAACTTCGCTTACTATGTCTACTTTCAGTGATTATACTTATATTCTGTAAGTTCTGGACATGTACTGTAATACTTGTAATATTTCCTACGATTAATAAAATGAGTATTTCATGTACTTCACTGAAAAAGATCCCTGAAAACAGTAATAGGGATACAAGTCTATGAGTTCCAGTGTTACTTTTTGCATTCACTGACAATCTATAAATCAGTGAATAAGCTTTCAGTTTCAGTTTCCGTACTTGTAATTTTCTTAAATATAACGTAAGAAAAATTCCCAAGCTGAGACTGACCAACTGAAAAAGATCCCAAAATAGTAAAAAGGGACATGTAATTTGTATGTAACTTTTCCTTACTATTATTTGATAAGATAACCTTCTTTATGTCATCTTGTTATCATCAAATAAGGGGAGATTGTTGATTCTCTCTCTCAGTGATTTGGTGACAATCCTTTTCCACTTAAACGTTGTATTTATGTTTCTGTATTTTCAGTTCCAGCGATGTTCACTGAGTATGTTTAGTGATCGCTGAAGAACTTGCTTTACAAATCTATCAGAGACATCAACACTTCAAGAAGACAACACTCACACCAAAGAATCTTCAGCAAACATCGAAGACTGAAACTGAAGATTAGAGACTAGCGAGTACGTTATCTGAAGCCGTACTCAGTAATTACAAGTTTGTCTACATATGTATGAAGACTGCTCAAGATTTAGCGAATGATGATGAGACATTCAGGTCATTCCTGTATTTAGCGATCAAAGGAAGCTTGCTTAGCACGATTGTTGTTGTCTTGTCTTTATGCACACAAAGGACAAAACCCATACCCTTACGAAAGTTAGTACGGTACGGAGCCGACTAGTCGACTCTTTGTTCACCAACTTTTGGTAAGGATGTCTGCTCATGAATAGTGCTTTTTGTACTATTCACTGTAGCAAAGGACAAACCTTCCTCTTAAGGCTTGACACGCACTCTAACCCTACCATATTGCATTAAATGAACATTTAATGTACTGGGTATAAATAGAAGTGTTTCTTCTACATGCAGAGCGCGCGCAACTCATTCTCTAACCCTAATTCTTACTTCAAGCATTTTTTAGCTTAAGTAAATGATCATCTTTACATCAATTTCTTTTCTTGTAATTTGCTAAGGTTTTGTGTGTAACCAAAGACTGTTTAGATAGGTTTTTATTACCTTATCTTTCCGCAAATAATCTTGTAATATCTGTATTGATCTTCTCTATCAATATATATTTTAAATTTGAAAATACTGTGTTTCTATTCATCCCCCCCCCCCCCTTCTACAAATTGTTTCTCGTCTTCTAGACCCTCACAGGACCAACAGTAAGTCTGTATATTTCATGTATGCAGGTATATGCATAACTTGTATAGGTGTATATATATATATGTGTATGTATACATGATATTAATATGCATGAGTGCATGTGTATGTGCATGCGTTATATGTAATCATACATTTTATATGTAAACATATAAGGGTGTGAGAGTAGCCGACTTTCCTATTCTGGAAAGTATATATATATATATATATATATATATATGACGTTTGTGACTTAGTAGAGTTTCTTGCTTCATTTGGAAATTTTGGGAGAATTAGAGAAAGGATTGACCGGAGATCTTTTATCTGTGCATTCTTCATCTTCTTCGAAAATCTGGGTTTGTCTTAAAGGTGAGTGATTTCTAAAATATACTTTTAAGAGCTTTTACTATAAGAACTACATTTTATTCTTAAAACTGGTTTTGTGCGACTTAGGTTTAATCGGACTAGGTATAAATCGATCAAGGTTTGTACTGATTACTCTTAAACCGGGTAGGATTTGTCTGATTTATTTATAAATCACTTAAGTGTTGTACGATTTAGAGTGTTTTGTGAGAATTTGATTTATGTAAACCGGACATAGGTTTTGAACGGAGAAGTATGAATACAACCAAGCATTGTGCGGTTTGGCCTTCAATCGCTTAAGGGTCGTGCGGATTAAATATAACCGGTCATGTGTTGTCCGGATTGCTATAAACCGGACATAAAATTTTAAATCGACCAAGGGTTGTCCGGATTAGTAAATCGGACAAAAGGGGACAAGTGTTGTCCGGATTGTATATCCGGATAACTTGTCCGGATAACTTTTATTTGAAAATATTCATGAGTTATATATTTTAGACATTTTATATATAGTCTAAAATGTCTATTATTGGGTTTGATTATGGATTTATAAAAAGGGGGTATTTTTATATATTTTTAAATAAAAATATATGTTCCTAACAAGCGTGGTGACGTAAGTCTGTTTTGGTATGGAACTGGATTTTTGGGAAAATGTTTCTACCAAGCGTGGTGACGTAAGTCTGTTTTGGTATGAAACTATATTTTGGGAAACATTCCTACCAAGCGTGGTGACGTAAGTCTGTTTTGTTATGGAATTGGATTTTATACATTGTTTCTACCAAGCGTGGTGACGTAAGTCTGTTTTGGTATGAAACTTATTTTAAGAGGTAGTTCCCCCAGACGTGGTGACCATTGTCTGTTCTGGCTTGGAACTGGGAACGGATTCTTTCAGACGTGCTGACTTTTGTCTGTTGTGATAAGTAACCATGTTTTGGTGGAGGAATAAGGGTGGTATATCAAGGAGAGGTGTACTTGGAATAAGGRAGGCATTGTCATATGTGGATATTATTATTATAACTCTTATTATTATTACTAATTGGATTTAATAGCTTTGAGTCATCATTTATTTGTGACCTGATGAATTAGAGATATTATTCCTGTTAGAAAAAATAATTTAGACGTTATTGAGAAGGGGAAAATGGTTTGTCATAAGAGGCGAGTATTGCCTTAAATCTTTTCAGAGAAATTCTGGTCTTTTTAGTCTGATGATTCAAAGAATCTTTAGTTAAAATATTTGTTTCATATTGAGAATATTGAATCTTTAAGCAGATATATTTTAGTAATAGAACTTAGGTTCTTGAATTTATTCTTTTATGCATATCATTGAGAATTGCATCATTGGATTGTATTACAAATATGTTTGAGCAAAGTTACTTTATTATATTTTGTGTTTATCACCCTGTATTTGTAAAGAAGGGATTTTCTCACTAGACCCTTCTGATCTAACCCTCATTTTCTATTTTAAAATTATGCAATGCAGGAATAGCAGGGTCCGAGGATATTAAAGGGAAAGGGAGAATGTGATTATTTTCCTAATCTGTTATCTGTTTTTGAAGATACATGTTGTATTACATGTAATAGTATAGAATTTGTTTTGGAAATTTTTTTATATGTAAATTTTGTACATATAGAAATCCTTGTACTAGTGGGACCTTATGATATAAATTATATTTCTATGTAATAAAATATGTGTTTCAAGCAAATGTGGAATTTGGGGGTGTTACAGAAGTGGTATCAGAGTCTTAGTTTAAGAGATTAGGTATTCAAAGCATGATGCCTAGACTTAAACTGTCATTTGCATGCAAAAAGTCCCAGACATAATTAGTATCACTGGAATAAAATATAATGGGTTAAAGAGGGCATTATGTAAGGTGAATTCGAATTACAAATGACCAATGTAATTATGAATTTACAGGTACATACCTATACTCGGATACCATATTATATTTGGAAATATGAATACGTTATATTTAATACTAAAATATCTGTAGATGTCTAGTCGATCACGAAGATCAGAGAAAATTGCCCACCCAGCATCTGAACAAAGGGAGGAATCTCTCGTTATTCCGACAACCTATACCTCAAGGAATAGAGGTCGTGGAAGGGGTAGGGGTAGAGGTCGAGGGAGGAGTCAGATTCCTGAGAGGAGTCAGGCTGAGATTCGCCCTGATCAAGGGGAATCTATTTCTGGGAATGCTCAACAGGAACAGAGGCAACAATCAGAGTTTATAACTAGGAACGATCTGGTAGAAGAAATGGGAAAACTGAGGGAAACTCTGATGTCCATTATGGGACTGCCAACTAGAATAGAAACCAAGAGAGTTGGAATTAATCCTCCAGCTCTTTCAGCAGGCAGCAATACTCAGGGTGGGGATATAAAGATGTTTCTGACATGTAAACCTTCAACCTTTTTAGGAGAAAGAGATCCAGTCAAAAAAATGTGCTGGATAAAAGAGATTGAATTAGTATTCAACACCAGTAGATGTTCTGAAGAAAATAAGGTTAGATTTGCAGTGTCTATGCTTAAATCTAATGCTTATATTGGTGGGATGTAGAGTCCTCGGCATAACCAAATATATTGCAAACCATGTCTTGGGAAGAATTTGTGAATAAATTCAAAACAAAATTATGTCCTACGATAGCGGTAAGGCAAATGGAAGAGGATTTTCTGAAACTGGAGCAAGGGAATAGATCTGTACGGGATTATACCGAAAAATTTATCGAGTTTTTCCGTTTTGCTGAACATTACGTATCTTCCGAATCCCAAATGGTAGAAAGATATATTTGGGGTCTGAAACCTTCTATTCGGGAGTTTGTGATTGCTATGAACCCTGCAACTTTTTCTTTAGTCGTCAATGCTGCTGAAGTTACTAAAAGAAATAAGAATCGGCAAGGTGAAGAGAAATTTGTTGAGAAAAGAAAGTAGGAGGGGTCTTCAGCCAGTTTTCGAAGACCCAAATTTATTAAATCAGATAATCGTGCTCCTCAGCCACCTCCTGTTAGAACCTGCCCGCAGTGTCAGCAGATACACCAGGGAAGTTGTCCCTCTGAACCAAAGAGATGTTATCGTTGTGGGGAGACAGGGCATTTGTCAAGGGATTGCAGTACATCCAAAAGATATTTTCAGTGCAATTCACTTGACCATATCCGACCAAATTGTCCACAATTGAGAGCTCCTCGTCTAACATTGGGAGGAAATACTCCCAGTAACCGTGGAAGGCCTAGTGCACCGAGGGGAGGCCAGAATGGAGCCAGGGGTAGATCATTCCAAATGACAAAGAACGAGGCAGAAGCAACCCCAGATGTGGTAACAGGTACTTTTCTTCTAAATTGTATACGTTCTAAGGTGTTGTTTGATTTTGGTGTACATTTTTCATTTGTATCTGTTGATCCAGGTCTCTCAATAACACTAATAATCAAGTTAAGAATAACCAAATTATAGTGTTTTAATGAACAAAATGATGAACACTCAAGAACAATGTATGAACATTCAAAGAACAATCTTGAGTGTCAATGATTTCACTTTATTCAATATGAAAAACGTAAAAAGCGACCTTGTTTACAATAGGCCTAATCACCTATTTATACTAGAAGGCTAATTAGAAGATAACTATCTAGTGAAACTATTTAGCTAATCTTCTACTAACAGATAAAGTTTATCTAAACTATGGATAAGCTATAAATTAAGATAAAATTAAAGTCTAGCTATCGATTAGTTATCTCCAGCTATCTTCCATGGAATGATGATTCAACCTTATCTTCATATTTTCATCGTATGCCTCTGGTTGAATTGCTGAAGAAAACTCTAAGTGTTGTTGACCAGAGGGATGATGAAGATGCTCTTTCCATCGCATCACTAGTTGTTCATCGACCCTCTAGTTGTTCTCTAGACTTGGTCAATTTTACCTTAACGTCTTCATCGGTCTTCTGGTTCTTTATCACTTATTGTTATTCATTACTTTTACAATTATGAATTATGGGGTCTAACAATCTCCCCCAAAGTAATGAAAGAACAAACATGAACTAATCTATGAACAATATCGAAGAACAGAGACTAATCTAAAGAAAAGCATCAAATTCCAAATTTTCATTGGATGATGAATTCTTACAGTACTGGAAGCAAAGACATTTCAATATAAGGAAAAAAATTTAAAACTATATTCGTGCTCTACCTTGAGATATTTCCCAGAAGCGCCATAGCAGTCGTCGTTAGCTGATGACTGTAGATATCTCATGAATGAGTTGTTTCCCTTCTTCCCTTGGCACATGAGTTCTACCCAGTCTCTCTCCGATGACTTTCTGAAACCACTCATGTGTATCGGTTGAACACTTCAATGCTTCAATTAGTCTAAAAAATTTCTTTGCCCCGAACTCATTCTTGAAGACAAGTCCAAGCTCGGGTTGAGTTAAGACCGAAGCAGATCTCTTCTCCTGCAGGCCGGGAAAGTCTTCATCAGGTGGAGTACAGGAGAGTCTTTTGATGCCTAGCTGAAGAGCAATCTGAAAATCACTTTTGGCTCGATGTTTCACCAGGGTATCCATCGTCTTCATAATCGCTCTATTTGCCATCCCAAATCTTATGCCTTGATCATGTCGCTGAGTTGTGAATGCATAGAGGTCGATCAAGTCATAGGGATTAAGATTGATCAAGTCATTGTCGTTGAAGACGCTAACCTAACCATAGCTCTCTCCACTGTGTACTCGATGTATTTTATAGCTCTATTGGCGAAGGTCCTCATCTTTATGTCCATAACCATCCTTATCCCATCGTTTGAAAAGACAGCCTGTGGTGGTTGGGTGGTCTGTCTAACAAACCTATGGTGTAGGAGGTCCATGGACTCTGGCGATAGAATTGGAGGATTGAGAGTCAAACTTTTATCACAATCGTGGTATAGGTACTGATGGATATTCTCTATCATAATGGGTTCCCTTGATGGTATCTCCAGACGTCTCCTTAGCGACTCCATGTTCTCAATTATTTCATCGATTAAGCTCTACGGAGGGTACTTTTATAAAGAGGGAATGTCCGCTTGCACCTGGGTTGGTTTGGTTGGGGGTTGAGTTTAGGTTATGGGTTATGTATCGGTTGGTGATGGGAAGGTTTCTTGGGTTTGCTTATGTTGGGGTGATTCAGGTTCATCGGTTTGTGTTTGGGCTTGAGGTTATTGAGGTGAAGAGGGTTGGATGTTTAGTTGTTCGGGTTCACTGGGTAGGGTGATGTAAGGTTCTTTTGTGCGAGGAGTTGGTGATGGGGTTAATGGCAGGCTTGGTGTTGGTGAGGTAGTCAAAGGTGGGATGGTTTCTATTGGCGGGGTTGATGGATTTTCATCGGTTGAGGAACTCAACACGATGGGTTCAGGTGTGGTAGCAAGGGGAACATGTACATTATGTACATCTTCAGAGGGTTGAGCCTCTGGTTCCCTTGCTTGGGTTTTTTGGTTTGGTAATAGTGGGTTTTGTATTTGTTGGTGGGATGATGAAGGTACAGCGGATGGTGCTTCCGGAGTTGTAGCAGTCGAGTTCTCCCCCTCATGAGGACCAAGACCATGATCATCTTGGTCTGGATCCTCATGCCTTGGCCTCTTCTGCGGGCGGCTGGCGGAGCATGAAGCTCTGCTTCTCTTCTTCTTACGGCGGTGGGAGGCCAGGTAGGCTCTCATAGCCTTTTTTCTTCGATCGGCCTCCATGGTTTATATGAGGGAGGTGGTGCGTGCTTGTTGATCAGCAAGGCTCTGGGAGAGAGCCTTGGTAGGTTGAGCCGCTTGATGGATGAATTTAGCACTTATCTCGTTAAAAGAGAAGATAAGTGCCTTGGATAGAGAACCCTGAGGTTGGCTCTGGTGGCATACTCCGTGCTTGAGGATGAAGCTTGTGGTTGCACGAAGGTGGTGGTGGATATAGATGGAGGTATGGGAAGATTGGCGATAAGATTTCTCACCTCTGCAGTGAAGGAGGAAAAGGCTTCATCGAAGGATGGGTCTGCAGAGGGAGGTGGAGGAGGGGGTGGTTGGGGTATTTGGGCTATTATAGTGGTTGGGAGTTATGTTAGGGTGGTTTGGATGGTGGCAATTTGGTTGGTGAGGGAGGCAAGGGTTTCATCGATTGATGAAGGTGGTTGAGGTAGGTTTGATTGAGGGATTTGGGAGATGAGGGTGGCAGGAAGGGTGTTAAGGGTTTCGGAGATGGTGTTTATCTGGGTGGTGATGGAGGCTAGGGTCTCATCGGTCGCAGTTGCCTAGGCCGTGACGGTGGCGATGGAGTTCATTATTAGTTGGTTTCTTTGGGTGGCAAAGGTGGGGGTGGTGTTATGGTGTTCGGTTATGATTTGTTGTAGTATCTGGAGGCGGATGGTGTTGTCTTTGGTTTGGGTTTCGAGGGATGCAAGGGATTGTTGAATGGGGATTAGATCGATGGAGGGTGGGTTGTCGACAATCCCTTGGATGATGAGTTTTAGGTCTTCCAAAGACCGCAGAACTGAGTCAACAAAGGCTTGGAACTCAGCCTTTGTGACCAGATCGGCCACGGGGGTAACCCCTACAGCAACGGATGTTGTAGGTTGAGCCTCAGCTCCAGAGACGCCTTCATTGCCTTGTGAAAATATAGGCCGTGAAGGACTTCCATCATGTCCTTGATAGCCCTCAAGTGAGGAGCTATCTCCTGATGTTGTAACTTCTTCTTCTTCCTCGGTAGGATAGGAGAAGTAAGTATGTTTCCCCTTCGCTAGATCAAGTATCGAAGGGGGGTTTTGTGCACGAATTAGAGACCGCTTTGAACGATCTAGGGTGCATCAATGTCAGAAGCAACACATGCTTCTGGGTGTGTGGGTGGTTGTGTCGAGCCTTTAGGCGATGGGGCTCTTATATTTGCATCGCCTCTCTATTGGGAGAGGGGCGATGGGTGTTGTGGTTCCTCAGATAAATCATCTATAGAGGCCCGAAGAATGGCCTCTGGATGGCTGGTTTGGGTTGGGTTTGGACTGGGCCGTCCTTGTTCAATACCCCTTTGGCCTTGATCGCCAGGGGTAGAGGTGGTGGTTGCCCTTTGGGAAGAGGGAGGGGGATTTGTTTGTGAAGGGCCGGGGGATGCACGAGGAGAGCCATCATCATCATCTACTTCATCATCCGATGAAGATGGCTCCTGTGCTCCCTCGCTTGTCTGAGGGGACGGCTCTATTCGCTCTGGGGTAGCTGCCCTTGGTTCATGGGACAACAGAGAGCGTTCGTAAGTTCTTCAATGAGCATGGCTCTGGAGATTGGTCTGTTAATGGTGTATCCTTCCTTTGATAGTGTGGGTCGATGGCCATGCATCTTGGATAGGGTGGTGAAGGGTTCCTCGGCCGGTAAGTTATGTTTCCTCATCACATCCCCGATGAAGAGAGATAGGAAACGAGGAAACAAAACAGAAGTTAGGGATTTGCCGGTAGCCTGGAGCTTGCACTTCTTGACTACCGCGGAGTGAATCTCATTGTATATGAGGAAGGCATAGTCAAGATCGATGTTGAAGAATAGTCCATACATAATTGACATTATGTTTATGTTGCCTTGATCTATCGACCCAAGCTTGCAGGTGAGTGCCCTGTTCAATATGGAAAAGAACATGTTCCACATTGGCGGTAAAAACTGCCTCTTAAAGTCGGAGGCATTGCGTAGGTCACTGTTGTAACATAGCATTTGGATGAATCGGAGGATGTTTGAGGTGGTGGGTTGGTCGGCATATTGATCAATGTCGAGCTCTCGGCGGGTGGGAATGCACAGAACCCTAGAAACTTTTTCCCGAGAGATCTTGAGTGAGAAGATCATGTCATTTGGGGAGTCAATGTCCCCCATTGTTCCACGGCTGTCAGGTTCGTACTCGCAGGTCTGCCAGTATTATTGGACGAACTTTAGTGGTACGCCATTGTCGGTTAGAGTCAAGGTGGGTAGAAGAATGAAGTTGCAGAAGAACTCGATCATGACAGCAAACCTATCGTCGAACAGGGTGGTTCGAAGTTCGATGGCGTGGTTGTTGGGCTTCAATGGGAGGACGACTATCGTGCGGCTGTCGGCGCCGGTGGATTGAACGTGGTTGTTGTTGTCATTGGACTCGTGTGATGTAGAGGAGGCCATTGCGTATGAAGTTGCAAGTGAGATTTTTCGTCAAAGTCTGTGTGCAGGTTTTGGAAGCGTAAAGGGTGAATGGAGGTTGAAGAAGGTTATTTATAGGTGGGGAT
>NC_037532.1:18969279-18973100 GCF_001531365.2 Cynara cardunculus var. scolymus
GGGAGGGGTGGGGAGGTTGGGGGGAACAGGAAACGGTTTTCTTGATTATTATTATATTTAAATAATCATGAAATGGGAAGGCGTTTGGGTAAAAGGTGATTTGAGTTGGGGATCGTGAGCCGTCTTGATTGTACGTGCCACTAATGTTGGAGGACACGTGTCAAGACGGGGATAGGTAAGTTGAGAAGGGGATGGGGAACAGGCTGTATATTGTTTCAGGCGCGTGGGTGGATGACGTTTGGATTATGTGGAATAATTTAGAAATTATTCCAAATTATATCTCTTGAAATATTAATCCAAAAACAATTTATATTTAAAAATTCTATCTAATTGTAAGAATAATACTAATTATGAAGTTTTGGTCTTCTAAAAACCCATACTGTATAGTTTTTAGTCACAAAAGCTGCAATTTTGTATTAATCTTAAAAAGTTTGCAATTAAAGATGGTTTTTGAAAAAAAAAAACTTGTCATGTAACCAGAGGAGCTCTGGTTGAACATAACCTTTTTTATGGGGAACCAGAGGTGCTCTGGTTGAACAACGATGAAGGAATTCATCGATGAAATGTTGGATTGCAGGATTAAGAAGCCTTGGATGACAAACCACAGGCTTTGTTTGAGCATGGGCAATCTATTATGTAGGACCAGAGGGGCTCTGGTTAGATACTTGGTGTATTATTTAGCATTTAGGTGTCAAGAGGCTCTGGATAGTGGTGCTAGAGGCTCTAGTTTGGAAAATGCATATTTATGCAATGGAGATTCATGATGAATGAATAGCTCCCCCTCAAATGATGCATGTATATAAGATTTGAGTTTTGTGAAACTCCCCCTAGAAACAATAACAATATTGATTGAGGTGACTAGAGGCTCAGGTCTATACAACTAGAGGCTATGGTTGTGAATGAAGATGAAGAGATGTATGAAATATGTCTAAGTATGCAAATGGATATGCATATTAATGGGTCTTTGAGACCAGAGGCATCTGATTCCAAAGACAATGAATCCTGAGGCTCTGGTTGCAAAGACAATGAATTCAGAGGCTCTGGTCTTTAGAACCAGAGGCTCTTGTTGCAAAGACAATGTAAAGAAGTATGAAAATATGGTTAGTGCATGTGAGTGAGAGAGGGGTGGCACTCTTTGGATCCAGAGGGGCTCTGGTTACAAAGAGTATGAATCTAGAGGCTCTGGTCTTTAGAACCAGAGTCTCTGTTTGTCTTAGAGATGCTATTTAAGATAAATGAAAGGTGAAAATAGTATTCCAAGTCTTATTTGGAAACCAGAGGTCTCTGGTTGCAAAGGACTTGGAAACCAGAGGCTCTTGTTACATGAATGATGATATGTGATGGAGTCCAAAAGGGTTTTGGTCTCAAAGGATGAGAATCCAGAGGCTCTGGTCTTTAGGACCAGAGGCTCTAGTTGCGAAGGTAATACTTAGTGAATAAAAGCTATGTATTTGCTTTGGGCCAGAGATCTCTGGTTCCAAAGGCGATGAAAAATTTTGAGCCATATTAAAAGTTTTCTTCGTGTCCAGAGGCTCTGGTATTTTAGAACCAGAGGCGCTGGTTTAGAGTACTTATTGATTATGGCTTATTTCTATGTATCACTTGAAGGCATAACCATGAGATATTGAGAATCTCTGATTAAGAACCTTTATTGCCTTTAAGTGGTGAGATTCAGCATACCCATCTTCCTGACTAGGAATAAAAATCTTTTATCATCAAGAGCTTTTGTGAAAATGTCAGCAAGTTGAATCTCAGTGGGAACAAAGTACATTTATATATTACCTTTTTCAACATTGTCTTTCAGGAAATGGTACCTTACATCGATGTGCTTGGTCTTGGAATGTTGCACTGGGTTTGCAGAGATTGCTATGGCACTCTTGGAGTCACAGAGGATGGGAATTTTGTCATAATGGAATCCATAGTGCTTAAGCTGAGTCTTCATCCAGAGAACTTGTGAACAACAACTAGCCGCAGCAACATATTCTACTTCTGCTGTAGAGGTTGAGACACAATTTTATTTTCTGGATGTCCAACTTACCAGCTTGTCCTCCAAGAGTTGACAGCTGCAAGAGGTGCTCTTTCTATAAAGCTTGCAACCTGCATGATCTGCATTTGTGTAGGCTATTAGATCAAAGCCAGAGTTCTTTGGATACTAGAGACCCAATGACGGAGTTCCCTCGATGTATCTAAAGATCCTCTTGGCTGCAGAGAGATGAGATTCTTTAGGATTTAATTGACATCTTGCACAAAGACATGTAGCAAACATAATGTCTGGTCTACTGGCAGTTAGATACAGGAGTGATCCGATCATGCCTTTAGAGGTTGTTGCATCCACAGGTTTGCCTGATGGATCACCAAATAACTTAGCTCCTATAGCCATAGGAGTTCTCATCGATGATAAATTTGAGAGAGAATATTTCTTCAGATAGTCAGTCACATATTTGGACTGATTGATGAAAATTCCTTCTGAAGCTTGTTTTATTTGAAGAMCAARGAARAAWCTTAGTTCTCCCATCATGCTCATCTCAAATTTGCTTTTCATCAACTCTGAGAATTTTTCGCAATGTTTTGCATTTGTACAACCAAATATGATGTCGTCCACATATATTTGAACAAGTAAGATATCACCTTTGTGCTTTTTGAGAAAGAGGGTTGTATCGATTGTACCTTTTTCAAATCCATTGTTGATGAGAAAGTTGGACAGTGTTTCATACCAGGCCTTGGGTGCTTGCTTCAGCCCATAGAAAGCTTTGTCCAGAAAGTAAACGTAATCTGGATGCTTTGGATCTTCAAACCCAAGGGGCTGCTGCACGTATACTTCTTCTTGATGTTTTCCGTTTAGGAAGGCGGACTTGACATCCATCTATTAAACCTTGAAGCCTTTGTGCGCTGCATAGGCTAGGAATATCCGGACAGCCTCAAGTCTTGCGATGGGAGCAAATGTTTCATCATAGTCAATCCCTTCTTCCTGGCAGTATCCCTTGGCAACAAGCATGGATTTGTTCCTTATGACTATGCCATCTTCGTCCTTCTTGTTTCAAAAAACCCATTTGGTTCCTATGGTTGTCTTCCCTTTGGGTAGAGGCATAAAGGACCATACTTTGTTTCTTTCAAACTGGAGTAATTCTTCTTGCATCGCGTCTATMCAGTTTGGGTCTTGTAGGGCTTCTRAAATTTTCTTTGGTTCTATCATGCTCAGAAAGTTGGCGAAGAGGCATTCATTGGCAGTGGCAGATCTCGTCTTGACACCAGATGTTGGATCACCAATGATTTGGTGATGTGAGTGATCTTTCGTCCACTTGGTGCTTGACTGGGGTTCTGGAGCAACAAGATGTAGTTCTTCATCGGCTGATGGAACTGGTTGCTCCCTCTCGAAGATATCATCTCCAGAGTTAGACTCTGGTTCTTGATCTTGATCTGAAGACACAGAAGAAGTTGAAGACTTCATGTTCTTCATCGGTTCTAGAAGTGGATTTTGCAGTTGGTGCATGTCCAGAGATTACTTCTTCTTCGAAGATGTCTTCAAATAATTGAGCTAACTCTAATTCATTGGGTTTGCCAAGTGATGAATCAGATGTTCTCCTTTGAAGTCCGAGTTCTGAACTGTTGTGTCCAGAAGTCATTGGTGTGGAATCTGTTGATCCTCTCTCTCAGTGATTTGATGATAATCCCTTTTCCCTTTCACGTTGTATTTGTGTTTCTGTATTTTCAGTTCCAGCGATCATCACTGAGTATGTTCAGTGATCGCTGAAGAACTTTCATTGTAAATTAATCAGAGACAGCAATACTTCAAGAAGACAACACTCACACCAAAGAACCTT
>NC_037532.1:18976898-18980790 GCF_001531365.2 Cynara cardunculus var. scolymus
GAATCTCAATCAGCTAATTCAAAACCCATCTCTTCCGATGTGGATGAATTAGAGAATTGGATGATATCTCATTATGGACTACCTGAAGCTTCCAACAGTGCTCCTCTTAACGCGGAATCTCCAGAAGCTGAAGATGATCCACTCATCATTCAAGTTACAGCTAGTCACTCTAATGTATCTTCTTCAGAGATCGCTGCAGTGCCCATTAGCTGTGTAACTCATTCTACTTCAAATACTGATCCTTCAGTAAATGAAATACCTTCAGTTTCTGAGCCTCTTTCAGTCGCTGAATCTGAGACTCCTTTAGCGATAGTCCCTATTGCTGAAGAAACTGTTGTTGAAGTCTCATCCTCTCTACCTGAAATTTCCTATTCAGATGAAGCTCATTTACCGGCTCAGCGATGGACTAAAAGCCATCCTATTCATCAAATTCTTGGTGATATAGATGCAGGTATCAAGACACGTCGAGGTCTAGGTAATATCTGTCTCTTTGTCAACTTTCTATCCTTAGTTGAACCCAAGAAAATCAATGAGGCTATATCCGACCCTAGTTGGGTTCTTGCTATGCAAGAAGAGSTCATTGAGTTTGATAGGAATAAAGTCTGGTACCTTGTCCCACGTCCATCTGATAAATCAGTGATAGGCACCAAATGGGTTGTTAGGACTTGTAAACTCAGTTTTGATATCAATCAAATACTCTGGATGATCTTTAAGACAATCAAAGTGCAGCGGAAACAATATAAGGAAAAGCAGAGTAAGAATCAAGAACACACAGTATATGAGAATGATGAACACGAGAGAATAGCTTCAAAGGTTTTTTCAATTGATTGAAAAATAAGACGATTACAATTTAGGAAGCTCACTAAATTACAAAGACCTAGCTGCTATTTATACTAGTTCCTAACGGCTTTTCTGACATTACCTAGACGTGTGAAACGATCCAGGCCGTCCAAATAAAATCAATTAAAAACATAGTCACGTGAGAAGCACGTGCAGCTAACTACCTAAGTAAAACAGTAAGAAGAGGTTCTCCACAGAAGATGAACCGCATACCCTCTGTGAGCCATCCCAGAGGCTCTTCTGCATAAGACTTGTAAGCTCTTGATAACAGAGGACCATTTTCCAGAACCTCTGTGAGAGATAACAGAGGTTCTGTCAATCTTGACTTGTACGATGAAACAGCTTCTGTTGCTGGTCCTCTGTTATCTTATGTGGAAGAAACCCTTCTGTCAACACTTGCAGAAATCTTTTTCATACTTTTACATTAAGCAAATATTGGAGCTAACAATCTCCCCCTAAGTATGAAAAAGTAAAAAAAGGACAAATAAATGCAAGAAATGACTAAATAAAAGAAATTACGAGAGGAGATAAAACTCATCCTCTGAAAAGAATTACATTAAATTGAAAGAAATACAAAAATTGTTGCTCATGCCTATCTATTACAGAAGATTAGTCCACAGCATAGTCTGGATAGTCGTCTACGTCAAACTGCAGATCTGTCTTGATGATTCTGTAGACCTTGAACATCCATTCCCTGAAGGAGACTTGAACTTTAATCACTTCCAGAATACCAGACACTTCATCCGCACTTAGATGCCCTCTTTGTACTTCTGCAGCTACTTTGTTGAACACCCACTCAAGAGTCTCTGTCGCATATTTGTTCGCCTCTGTAGGATCAAAGAACCTTAGRATGTCATCCTTGTCCAAGAACACAAACCCAAAGATGGGATTTTGGACAATAGTGTTGGGATGACATCTAAGWARCCAACHTGGCCTGTTCTTCGGAGGGGAAATCTTCAAGTCTGTTTGGGCCAACCTCATCGCTATATCAAAGTCCTTCTGGCTGTAGTATTTCACTTGAGCTCGCATAACTTCGATCAGCCTTCTTAGCGATATAGAATAGCTTGACCTCCTCTCCATGTATTTGTTAAGAATTTTGTGCAGAAAGATCAAGTCAAATACGCAGAGATTATAGAGGTCAGCATCTGTGAACGTGTATAGGTTGTCGTCGTCCCTCTTCACCACATATTGAGCATAGAGCACGGTCTTCTTCAGCATCGTTCTTGGAGATATTGTTTCAAGAGAGGTTATCACGTTCTCTGAGATGACCTGCTCGCGTGGCTTTGTGAGTCTTGAGAAGTGAAACTTCGCAGCTGCAGAAGGTATACCTTTAAGCTTTGGGTCGTAAGGGGGCTCTGTGTCCACAGCAAAATAACACCAACGCATAATCTCCTCCACAGTGGTTACAGGCTTTGTGCACTCCTTCTGCATAGGGATTTTGCTCATTGAATCGAAGATTTCACAAACCGTTCCCACTGTGGCGGACTCTGGTACTCTGGTTTCTTCTTCTTCTAGAATTGGCCTCTGGGTGGACCCCTCTGCAAGGATAGGTTTGACGGTTCCTTGCAGAGCGTCGAGCGTACCCGTGGACGTTTCCTTCTTTGCCTTCTTGGAGGATGAGCCTTCTCCAGCTCTGGGGGGAATGCGGGCTCTGCCCTTTCTTTCTTGAGCTTCTGCCAAAGATTCCTTTAATGCATGAACGAGTTCTGGGTCGTGGTACTCTTCTTCGTTTATCTCCTGTGGTGTTTCAGAGCTCGACTCCCTCTGTGGCGACTCCTCTACAACTTTACCCTTACTTTTCCCCTTAGGCTCTGGTGCTTTGTCTTTTCAGAATAGGGCTTCTGTAGAGTCCACTATCTTTAGTGGCAGAGGTCGTTTTCTTGGGCTCTTCAGCTTTCTTCTCTGCCTTCTTCTCCCCCTCATGGCGATCATGGTCATCACCTCCTTGATCGTCATGGTTTTTGGTGGCTTCTGCCTTGCAAGTTTCAAGGGGAGCCTTCTCCAATCTCTTCAGGATTTTGGTAGCCGCCTTCTTCATTTTCTTAATCACCTCTTCAGCAAGCACAAAGGCGGGGCTTATATCAATCTCTGTCGACCACTTCAATTTTGAGATGATTCGATAAATTTCGCTTCTGAAGGTGTCACCCTCTTTCATGAGCTTTGAAGTGCAGTCTCTGATGACTTTGTTGGATGCTCGGGCCTCTGCAAGAAGTTGATCTGTATGTTTGCACACAATATCTCCTAGAGCTTCAACCATCGCATCTAGCTCTCTACGAGTGGCTAGATGGTTGATATTCGCCCTGGATGATTTGGTATCCACGCCGTATGTGACTACAGAAGAGAATATCTGCTTGATCTCATCCTTGAATTTGGAGTAGTCTGTGTAGCAAGCAGAGATGAAATCAGCAGCAAAATGGGCGGCCACCTCTGCTAACTCTGACTTGTGCTTGTCGATTGAGGAAGGGTTGAGGGACAGAGCGCTGATGGCGTTGGTGAGATCGTCTTTTTGTAGGATAGAGTTCTGAAGGGTTGAAAGAGTTGCCTTGAGTTCTGCAGTTGTAGAGCTCAACTCCTTCAGAGCCTCTGTGATTGGAGCAAGATCCTCTGTCATCGATCGAGAGATGAACAAGCTTTTCAACTCATCCATCTTTTGGAATACCACTGTGGGGAAGGTTTGTGACTCCCCCTTCGTCACGTAGGCATCCTGGGAACCTAGATCACCAACACATGGTGACCTAGTAGCCTCGGAGTGTGAGACGCCCTCAGCGACTGGTTTTACGAAGTCTGCTCGGGGACTTCCACCGGATCCTCGGGCTTCTCTGTGAGGAGAGCCTACCAATGTTCTGTCGATATCATGCCTTGTAACATGGCAGAGGGATCGAGTGTAGACGTTGGGCGTTCTAGACCCTCAGTCTCTGTGACTCTCACATATGCCTCTGAAGCATATTCTGGTTGGTCACTCTTGTGTGGACAGGCAACGGATGCCTCTTTGGGATGTGACGAGTCCTTGGGCGATGGGACTCTTATATTAAAACCACCATCCTTTTGAGAG
>NC_037532.1:18984384-18986011 GCF_001531365.2 Cynara cardunculus var. scolymus
TTGTCTAAGAAGTAGACGTGGTTTGGATACTTATCACTTTCGAACCCTGGTGGTTGCTTGACATATACCTCTTCCTTGAGTTTTTCATTCAAGAAGGCTGACTTTACATCCATTTGGAACACTTTGAACCCTCTGTAAGCAGCAAATGCTAGAAAGATACGAATAGCTTCTAGTCTGGCCACAGGAGCAAAGATTTCTTCATGGTCGATTCCCTCTTCCTGGCAATACCCTTTTGCAACTAATCTGGCCTTGTTCCTTACCACCACTCCTTGCTCATCCTGCTTATTGCAGAAAACCCACTTGGTGCCAAGAGCAAGCTTCCCAGTTGGTAGAGGTACAAGAGTCCATACCTGGTTTCTGTCAAATTAAACTATCTTGTCTTGCATAGCATCAACCCAGAAGGGATATGCCAGAGTCTTTGTCACTGTTTTAGGTTCAATTTCGCTTACAAAACAAGTAAATAAGCAGAAATTTGCAGTTACTCGCATCTTAACACCGGCAGAGGGTTCTTCAATGATTTGAGAATGAGGATGGCTTTTGGTCCATTTTGTAACATGAGGTGGTTGAACAGAGGGCACTATTTCTTGATCAATAAGAGATTGAGGTAGAGATTCAGAGTCTTGTTGAGGTTCTTGAGCTTGGTTTGAGGATAATTCTTGAGGACTTTCATTTATTTGAGTAGCTTCTAGTGGGGAAGCTTCTGGGGAAGGGGTCACAGAGGATGATATGAGAGGTGCTCGCTGTGTGATAGAAGTCGTGGAGGGACTTGCTCTTGAAGTTTGATCTGGATGGTCAACTTCTGCAGAGGATCTTTCAGGCTCTTTGTCGTCTTCATACCACTCTGCAAAAAGTTGTTCCAAGTCTGGAGTGATTGTAGCATTTGGTGATTTGCCAGTTTGAATTTTCAACTCTTTTGTGAACTTGTCCTTTGTCACTTGAAAAGAATCATCAAATTTCACATTTGTGCTAACAACCACAATTTGAGTCCCGGGGATGTAGGCTCTGTATGCTGCGGTGTCCCATGCATAGCCAATAAAGATTGCATCATCTCCCTTGGGCTCAAACTTKCCTACAGACTCTCTGTCATTAAGCACGAAGCATTTACATCCAAACACGTGAAAGAACTTTATGTTTGGTCTTCTATTATGAAAAAGTTGATAGGAGGTCTTCTCAAAACGTTTTACCACCAAGGACCTGTTCTGAGTGTAGCAAGCGGCAGAGACAGCTTCTGCCCAAAAAGAGAGTGGAAGCCCAGAAGCATTCAACATCGTTCTGGCAGCTTCAACAAGCGTCTTGTTCGTCCTCTCTACTACTCCATTCTGTTGTGGAGTCCTTGGGGCTGAGAAGTTATGAGTTATTCCAACAGAGGCCAAGTACTCTTCTATCACAGAATTCTTGAACTCTGTGCCATTATCGCTTCTGAGTACCCTAACCTGAAGAGATGAAGAACTTGGAGTCTCTTTAAGAGATTGATTAGTACATAGGAAACTTGAGATTTCTTACGAATAAACTCTACCCAAGTAAATCTTGAAAATTCATCAATGAGTACTAAGATGTACTTCTTTCCTCCAAGACTCTGCACAGAGATAGGACCACATAGGTCCACATGAAGCATTTGCAGAGGCTT
>NC_037532.1:18986111-18988503 GCF_001531365.2 Cynara cardunculus var. scolymus
GGTTGTTTAGATAGGTTTTCTTTACCTTATCTTTCCGCAAACAATCTTGTAAAATCTGTATTGATCTTCTCTATCAATATATATTTTAAATTTGAAAACTCTGTGTTTGTATTCATCCCCCCCCCCCTTCTACAAATTGTGTCTTATTCTGTAGACCCTTTCGGGACCAACAGTGTTCATGTACATACAACAGAGTTGGCTCTTGAATATACAGAAAATGTTCATACGGTTCATATGTTGTTCATATGTCTAATCTTTTTTGTTTGATGTGGTTTGAATATATACACAAGTTGTTCATATGTCTAACAACTTGTGTATCACAGATAGATTACTTTTTACCTAAATACCCTTTGATATTTTGTTCACATATGTTAATTGAAAATATTAATTTAATAATTAATTTTTAAATATCATTAAATCACAACTGTTTATTATTCAAATTAACGGTCAAGATCGGTTAACAAAGTTAACACGATAATCTTGGTTAGTATTTGAACCAGCCCCTATATAGATATATATATATATATGTGTGTGTGTGTGTGTGTGTGTGTGTGTGTGTGTGTTCATATGGTTCTTACATAAAAAATAATTAAATTAACAAAAATAATGAGATTTTTTATTTTGTAACTCTCAATTAATGATATGGGAGTTACGTAAAAAGGAAAATTACCTAAATACCTTTTTTCTCTTTGTTAACGTTGTAAATTTAAAAAATTAATTTTTTATCATGATTAATCACAACCGTTTATTATAAGAATCAATGGTCAAGATTGGTTAACAAAGTTAACACAATAATCTTGGTTACATTTGAACCAGCTGTGATAACTGGATCCTGGTTATTACCCAAGGTATTTATTATGTGAGTTAATTGTTTATGTGAATACATGCTTACATGAATTAAGAACGTGAGTATGTGTATTTTATGTATAGGTATGATATTGATATGCATAATATCATATATATATATATATATATATATATACTCAAATGCATGATGTATGCATACATGTGTGTAAATAAAAGTTCCTGGAATGCATGCTGTATGTATATGCATGTGAAGGGGGAGGCTTTAGTAGCCGACTTTTCTGTTAAGGAAAGGTATAAAAGAGGGTCTTACCCTCCATTTTCTTCTCTAACTACTTTGTTACCATAAGTGAGCGATTTAAGTGAAGAAGGTTTGACCGGATTGTTTAGGTCGAAATTCAAGTTGATTTTCAAGACCGGTTTTCAAAAGAATTGCATAAGGTGAGTTATTTATGCTTTCAAAATACCTGGAATTGCATATTGAATTGAGTTTCAAAAAGATTTATCAGATTTGGTTTAAATCGGGTAAGGTATGACCGGATATTCTTTAAACCGCACATAAGAATTAAGCGATTTAGAGTTAGTGAAATTCCAAGTATCTACATATATATATATATATATATATATATATATNGAATTAAGCGATTTAGAGTTAGTGAAATTCCAAGTATCTACATATATATATATATATATATATATATATATGTGTGTGTGTGTGTGTGTGTAAAACGCTCAAAGGCTAACCGGATTGAATATAAAACGTTTGGTGTATCAACCGGTTTAGCCTAAAATCGATCATGAGTTAAGCGATTTAAAGATAAACTGGACATGTTTTAACCGGTTTAAAGAGTTAGCCGGATTAGGTATTGATCGATTTATGAACTTGAAATCATGTTAAGTGTTTTGACCGGAGAAATATAAATACGACTAAAGGGTGACCGGTTTATTTGTAAACCGGATAAATTTTAAATAAGTGTTGTTCGGATTAGTAATCCGGACAAACTATTGAGAAATCAACCTAAGTAATAAATCGGGCATAGTAACTAGGGTTGTCCGGATTAGTGATCCGGCCAAGTTTTGACCGGATTGAATTTTGACTTATCATTTTGATTGATCTATTTACAAGAAATGGAAATTTTTATAAATATAATTTTGAACTAACAAAATTCCATTGACTGCGGTCTATTTTATATGGAATAGTTTTGTGAAATGTTTTGATGGGAAAATAAGGGTGGCATATCAAGGAGAGGTGTACATTTGGATATAAGGGTGGTATTTGTATGTGTGTTATGTAATATAACTATATCCTTTAAGATTATTATGGTCTGAAATCTTTATTTCTTTGTGACTTAAAGGTTTAGGATCAGGGTTCTTATTGGGAATCATAGTTTGGATGTTATTGAAGAAGAAATAACAGGTTTGATATGAAACTTTGAATAAACCTTATTTGAATTGAAAGGTTTAAAAGTGGCATTATGATAATCTGGTTAGTACAAACCTGTTTGGATTTGGAGTTTTGTTTGCAAGCAGAAAATTTGGCTTGAAAAGTGAAAGGTATTGATATCATGTTCCTACTTGTTCATATATT
>NC_037532.1:18988923-19003923 GCF_001531365.2 Cynara cardunculus var. scolymus
TGTATTGCAGGAAGTGCAGAAGGTAAGGGAAAAGGGAAAATGTGATAAATTCCCTATGTGTTTATCTGCATGAAGAATGGCTGATGATATGTATAATTTTGATAGATGAAACCGGATTATTTCAAGAATTGTATTTTGAATTTTTGGACCATATGTTTTGTACTGGTTGTTTCTTGTACTAAGGGACCAATGTGGTGTATAAACATGCATTTCTTGTGTATGAAGTATGTGTTACATGCAATGTGTGGTATGAGGTGTTAAAGAAAGTGGTATCAGAGCCTGAGTTTAAGGGATTTAGGTATTCTACAGCATGATACCTAGACTTAAACTGTTTTATGGCATGTTAAGGGTCCCAGACATAGTTAGCACCATTGGAAATAAATATGACGAGTTGAAGAAACAGTGTGTAAGGTAAAATTTTAATTACATCTGGCCAATGTAATTATGAATTTACAAGTACATATCTGAACTTGAATAGTTCATTATATTTGGGAATGTGAATACATGATTATTAACACTAAAATCTGCAGATGTCTAGCCGAACCCGGAGATTTGAAAGAATGGCTCGTCCAGAGTCCGAGGAAAGAGAAGAATCACCCGTTAATCTTCCGACTAGCACTTCTGGAAATAGAGGTCGGGGAAGGCCAAAGGAAAGAAGCAGAGGAAGGAGTCAGTCACAAGGAAGGGTCGGACTGAAGTACACCCTGAACCTGAAGAATCCCATTCTGGAAATATTCAGGAAAGATCGGTGCCACATTCAGAATATATAACCAAAGATATGTTGGCCGAGGAAATAGGGAAGTTGCGG
The DNA here is from genome assembly GCF_001531365.2 of Cynara cardunculus var. scolymus. Lineage (NCBI taxonomy): Eukaryota > Viridiplantae > Streptophyta > Magnoliopsida > Asterales > Asteraceae > Cynara > Cynara cardunculus. Next base: position 18,989,732 of record NC_037532.1, read on the forward strand.
GAAACTCTGACATCCATCATGGGAATACCGGCTAGGGTGGAAACGGAAAGAGTCGAAGTTCATCCCTCTGTTTCAGTCAACCATAACAAAGAAGGAGACATTAAGATGTTCTTGGGATGCAAGCCACCAACCTTTTATAGGGACAGAGATCCAGTAAAAGCCATGTGCTGGATCAAGGAGATTGAATCTGTGTTCAATACTATCAGATTTCCAGAATCTGATAAAATTAGATTCGCTGTTTCAGTGTTAAAATCAAATGCTCTGTTCTGGCGGGAAGTTGAATCGTTGGCTAGAACGGATGTGTTACAAACGTTATCCTGGACAGGATTTGTGGAACGGTTCAAGGATCAGTTTTGTCCTAAAACTGATGTACGACAAATGGAAGAGGATTTTTTGAAGTTAGAACAAGGAAATGGAACAGTTCGAGAATATACCGAGAAATTTATTGAATACTCCCGATTTGCCGAACACTATATTTCCTCTGAATCCAGGAAGGTAGAACGGTATATCTGGGGTCTGAAACCCTCAATCAGAGAATTTGTAATTGCTATGAACCCTAATACCTTCTCGCTAGCTGTGGATGCGGCCGAAGTAACAGAACGAAATAAGAATCGACAATCAGAAGGAAAAAGTGGTAGAAAAGAGAAGATGGGAAGGACCTTCGTCTAATTTTCGAGGGCTAAAAGCAGTAAAATACGATAACAGATCTGAGCAAAAGATAGGTGAGAAAGTATGTTCACAATGTCGACAGATTCATCAGGGTGAATGCAAGATGGACCCAAGAAAGTGCTATAAGTGTGGCGAAGCGGGCCATTTGTCAAGAAGTTGCCCAGCCAACAGAAGGTGTTTCAATTGTAATTCTTCGGACAATATAAGACCAAACTGTCCATTGTTAAGAACTCCGCAGTTGACTATGGGGAGTAACGTATCGGGTACACGAGGAAGACCCACAGTATCCAGAGGAGGGCAAGGAGGGGCACGGGGTTGATCCTTCCATATGACCAAGAATGAGGCAGAGGCATCACCAGATGTAGTAACAGGTACCTTCCTTTTGAATTCTATACGTGCTAAAGTGTTATTTGACTCTGGTGCAAACTTTTCGTTTGTGTCACCATCGTTTGCCCAAATTGCATGTTTGAATTATGTGTTACTTGATGACAAATTAGTAGTTGATGCTGCTAATAGTCAGGAAACAGTTACTAGTGTATTCAATAACTGCATTATTGTTATTGGGGATTGTGAGATACCAATTCGGTTATTTCCTATGTCGATGAAGGAATTTAATGTAGTGGTGGGTATGGACTGGTTGGCAGAGTACCAGGCCAGTATTGTTTGCAATAAGAAAATGATCAGAATCACTTTGCCAGATCAAGGAACAGTTGTTATTTATGGTGATCGTCAGAATCACCATACTAGTATTTTAACTGTGATGAAAGCTCAGAAAAGTATCTGAAAGAAGTGTCAGGGATGTTTGGCATATGTAATTAATGTGAAGAAAGAGAAAGGGAAAGAAGAATTGATTACAATTGTTAATGAATATCCAGAAGTCTTTCCAGAAGATTTGTCTGGATTACCACCAGACCGAGTTATTGAGTTCCGAATTGATCTCATACCAGGGGTTGCACCAGTAGCTAAGGCACCATACCGGTTAGCTCCATCTGAATTGAAGGAATTGGTTGCACAATTGAAGGATCTGACTGATAAATGATTTATTAAACCCAGCACTTCACTTTGGGGTGCTCCGGTCTTGTTTGTTAAGAAGAAAGATGGGTCTATGCGAATGTGTATAGACTATCGTGAATTAAACAAAATGACAATCAAGAACAAATATCCTTTGCCAAGGATTGATGATTTGTTTGAACAGCTGGTGGGAGCAAGTTATTTCTCTAAGATTAACTTAAGGTCGGGTATCACCAGTTAAAAGTCAGGGAGGAAGATATTACTACAACAGTTTTTCGAACCACGTATGGACATCAAGAATTCTTAGTTATGCCATTTGGCTTAACTAATGCGCCCACAGCCTTTATGGATTTGATGAATAGAGTATGTAAGGAATATCTTGATAAATTCGTTATTGTATTTATCGATGATATTCTTATATACTATAAGACCAAAGAAGAACATGCAGAACATCTTCGTCTAATATTGGAATTATTGAAAAGGGAAAAGTTATACGCAAAATTATCCAAGTGTGAGTTCTGGTTAAGGAAAGTTCAATTTCTGGGTCATGTCATATCCGAAGCTGGGGTGAAGGTGGATCCAGTTAAATTAGAAGCAGTTGCAAAGTGGGAAGTTCCAAAAACTCCTTCTGAAGTTCGAAGCTCTTTGGGATTGGCAGGCTATTATCGTAAGTTCATTCAGAATTTTTCTAAGATAGTCGTACCATTGACCAAATTGACTCGGAAGAACATCAAATTTCAGTGGGAGGAAGAACAACAGAAGGCTTTTCAACTATTAAAGGATCATCTTTGCAGTGCACCAGTGTTGACCCTACCTGATGGATCTGAAGATTTTATGGTATATAGTGATGTTTCAAAGTTGGGATTAGGATGTGTTTTGATGCAGAGAGGAAAAGTAATTTCTTATGCATCAAGGCAATTGAAAGATCATGAGAAGCAATATCCAACTCATGATATGGAATTAGCTGCGGTGACGTTTGCTTTAAAAATCTGGAGACATTATCTTCTGAGAACAAAATGCCAGATTTATACTGATCATAAGAGTCTGCAACATTTGTTTAGCCAGAAAGAACTAAATATGCAGCAGCGTCGATGGATTGAACTTGTAAATGACTATGATTGTGAAATCCTCTACCATCCGGGAAAAGCCAACGTGGTAGCTGACGCTCTGAGCAGAAAAGAAAAGAGCGGAACTATTAAAAGTGTGGCAATGAGAATAAATTTAGTCCCTGATATCCATAAAGAGATTATGAGATGTCAAAAAGAAGCTATGAAGGAAGATCTTGTCAAATCAGAAAGGTTAGGTAAGATGATTACAACTCTGAAACCGAACAAGGAAAAACTTATGTGCTTTCAAGAGTGAATATGGTACCGTGTTTTGGAGATATCCGGAAAACTATATTAAATGAAAGTCATAAATCCTGATACTCTATTCATCCAGGTACCAATAAAATGTATAAGGATTTGAAACCTTTTTATTGGTGGCCCGGATTGAAGAGGGATATAGCCAGATATGTGGAACAATGTCTGACATGTCTACAGGTTAAGATTGAACATCAAAAACCGTATGGAATCCTTCAATCTTTGGAAATACCTGTATGGAAATGGGATCACATTACAATGGATTTCTTCATGAAATTACCTCGAACTCCAAAAGGGTATGACGCGATCTGGGTAATTGTTGATCGTCTATCTAAATCTGCGCATTTTCTACCAATAAGAGAGAATTACTCGAGAAAAGTTGGCTCAGATTTATATTAACGAAATCTTTGGGAAAGTTTGAAGAAAGCTTTGGGGTCTGAAATCTGACTAAGCACAGCTTATCATCCGCAAACTGATGGGCAAAGTGAAAGAATTATTCAGACTCTCGAAGACATGTTAAGAAGTTGTATCACTGACTTCGGAGGATCGTGGGAAGATCATTTGCCATTAATAGAGTTTGCATACAATAACAGTTACCATTCCAGCATCCAAGCGGCACCTTATGAAGTATTGTATGGACGTAAATGTCGAATGCCGTTATGTTGGAACGAGGTAGGAGAAAAACAGTTGACAGGTCCTGAGATTGTTCAAGAGACTTCTGAAAAGATTGAACAGATCCGTGAAAGAATTAGAACCGCACAAAATCTCCAGAAAAGTTATGTTGATAATCGTCGGAAGCCAATTGAATTCTGTGTAAGTGATTTTGTGATGTTGAAAGTTTCGCCATGGAAGGGTGTTATCAGATTCGGAAAGAAGGGTAAACTCAGTCACAGGTATGTTGGGCCATTCAGAATATGTAAACGAATCGGGCCAGTGGCATATCAGTTAGAACTTTCAGAAGAACTAAGTCTGATTCACAACACTTTCCATGTATCGAACTTGTGGAAATGTTTAGCTGATCCGAATCTCGCTGTACCGCTACCAGAGGTTAAATTGGACAGTAAGCTAAACTTTGTGGAAACACCAGAAGCCGTGATTGACCAAAAAATCAGGGTGTTAAGAAACAAAGAACTCAGTTTGGTTAAAGTACAGTGGAAATTTCACAAAGGACCAGAAGCGACATGGGAATTGGAATCGAAAATGAGATCACAATATCCGTGGCTCTTTGAATAAAGGAATTCCGGGACGGAATTCTTTTTTAGGGGTGGATAATGTGATAACTGGATCCTGGTTATTACCCAAAGTATTTATTATGTGAGTTAATTGTTTATGTGAATACATGCTTACATAAATTAAGAACGTGAGTATGTGTATTTTATGTATAGGTATGATATTGATATGCATAATATGAAATATATATATATATATATATATATATATACTCAAATGCATGAGGTATGCATGCATGTGTGTGAATAAAAGTTCCTGGAATGCATGGTTTATGTATATGCATGTGAAGGGGGAGGCTTTAGTAGCCGACTTTCCTGTTATGGAAAGGTATAAAAGAGGGTCTTACCTTCCATTTTCTTCTCTTGATACTTTGTTATCATAAGTGAGTGATTTAAGTGAAGAAGGTTTGACCGGATTGTTTTGGTCGGAATTCAAGTTGATTTTCAAGACCGGTTTTCAAAAGAATTGCATAAGGTGACTAATTTATGCTTTCAAAATACCTGGAATTGCGTATTGAATGGAGCTTTAAAAAGATTTATCAGATTTCGTTTAAATCGGGTAAGGTATGACCGGATGTTCTTTAAACCGCACATAAGAATTAAGGGATTTAGAGTTAGTGAGATTCCAAGTATATACATATATATGTAAATCGCTCAAAGGCTATCCGGATTGAATATAAAATGTTTGGTGTATCAACCGGTTTAGCCTTAAATTGATCATGACTTAAGCGATTTAGAGATAAACCAGACATGTTTTAACCGGTTTAAAGAGTTAGTTGGTTTAGGTATTGATCGATTTATGAACTTGAAATCATGTTAAGTGTTTTGACCGGAGAAATATGAATACGACTAAAGGGTGACCGGTTTATTTGTAAACAGGATAAATTTTAAATAAGTGTTGTCCGGATTAGTAATCCGGACAAACTATTGAGAAATCAACCTAAGTAATAAATCGGGCATAGTAACTAGGGTTGTCCAGATTAGTGATCCGGCCAAGTTTTGACCGGGTTGAATTTTGACTTATCATTTTGATTGATCTATTTACAAGAAATAGGAATTTTGAAAAATATAATTTTGAACTAACAAAATTTCATTGACTACGGTCTATTCTATATGGAATTGTCTTGTGAAATGTTTTGATGGGAAAAAAAGGGTGGCATATCAAGGAAAGGTGTACCATGGGATAACGGTGGCATATCTAGGAGAGGTGTACCATGGGATAAGGGTGGCATATCTAGGAGAGGTGTACCATGGGATAAGGGTGGCATATCAAGGAGAGGTGTACATTTGGAAATAAGGGTGGCATTTGTATGTGTGTTATGTAATATAATTATATCCTTTAAGATTATTGTGGTCTGAAATCTTTATTTCTTTGTGACTTAAAGGTTTAGGATCAGGGTTCTTATTGGGAATCATAGTTTGGATGTTATTGGGGAAGAGATAACAAGTTTGATCTGAAACTTTGAATAAACCTTATTTGATTTGAAAGGTTTAAAAGTGGCATTATGATAATCTGGTTAGTGCAAACCTGTTTGGATTTGGAGTTTTGTTTGCAAGCAGAAAATTTGGCTTGAAAAGTGAAAGGTATTGATATCATGTTCCTACTTGTTCATATATTGGTTATATATATGAAGAACTAATTTAAATAAAAATTTTGGTGATTATCACCCTGCAATAACATAAATAGGGTAACTCACTAGACCCTTCGGTCTAAYCCTCGTTTTGTGATTTTAAACATGTATTGCAGGAAGTGCAGAAGGTAAGGGAAAAGGGAAAATGTGATAAATTCCCTATGTGTTTATCTGCATGAAGAATGGCTGATGATATGTATAGTTTTGATAGATGAAACCGGATTAGTGCAAGAATTGTATTTTGAATTTTTGGACCATGTATTCTGTACTGGTAGTTTCTTGTACTAAGGGACCAATATGGTGTATAAACATGTATTTCTTGTGTATGAAGTATGTGTTACATTCAATGTGTGGTATGGGGTGTTACAACAGCCCCTATATAGATATATATATATATATATATATATATATGTATGTATATATATGGGTTAGGTTCACGAAAGACAAGACTGTTTTAGTGAGACAATTGAGACACGATTTTTACACTTGAAACTTCACAACAAAAATGTTGTGAATGTAAAAAAAACTGAATCTTCACAGCAAAAACACTGTGAACTGTGAAGTTTCAAGAGTAAAAATTGTGTGTCACAAAAACAGCCTTGTCTTACATGATCTCAAGTCATATATGTATTTACATATACATATATGTGTGTGTATGTATTTGCATATATATAACAGCAGATACTAGGCGGAAGTCGTCCTTGTCTGATTCAACTTCAAGCAACCACACCACATTTGTTAACTATCAAAAGGGAAGGATCATGTTTTGCTCTTCTCCTATAACTATATAACTGACTTGTACTGAAGTGCTTCTTTCGGTTTCTTTAAGAGCGATAAAAGTGTTGAACATATATGTCTTAAAGAAAGACCAACTTGCCTCCTATATAATTGATTTGTACTGAAGTGCTTCTTTCGGTTTCCCTAAGAGCGATAAAAGTGTTGAACAAATATGTCTTGAAGAAAGACCAGCTTCTTCAAGCTGGTCTTGTGGTGCTCCATGATCGATGTATCTATCCGGAAGAGTCATCGCTCTTAGCTGCACAAGATAATCATAATCCCCATAGACCAAATTAGTTTAAACTACGTAAATCATGGTTGGAAGCTCAATGAGTGTGCTTAGGCGTTATACACCAAAATCGGTTTTATAGGACATCAAATATGTTTAATGTCATAATAGACTTATTTAATTACATAACTTAAATTAATATAGTCCGACAATTATATGTTCTATGTAAATATGTTAGTCATTTTGACATCTTAAAAGCATCCATAATAGGTTACTTTTTCAAATAAAATGGGACCCAAAACTTATTTGGCAAACCAATATCACTTTTTCAAGGCTTGTGTACAAACAATAAAAAAGACCTTCTTAAAAAGCTTGTACTATGGATGCTTTAATGATTTTTATGACAGTTTTGAAATAAAATTGTGACGTTAGTTTTTTATGTAACTTGATTTAACTGTTTTTACAAAAACAATGTATCCATTGGACACTTTTTAAAATTCTCATATAAGAAAAGTTAATATAATATTTTATTTCAAATGTGTTTTTGTTAAATGGCATATCAACTAAGTGTAACACTTTTAAATAGGTTGTACAATTGTTTAATCATATAAGCATAACTTATGTAGATTAGTCTATTATGACATATTTGATAACATATAAAGCCGATTTTGTTATAATGTTACCTTGAGTTTTCCGTCTAGAATACCATTCAAGCTCAGAAAATGAGCAACATGCGATCCAAATCCACCAATCGAACCTTCCTCTACCGTAAGCAAGACTTCATGCTCGTTCGCCAATCTTTTGATTAATTCGGCATCCAATGGCTTGCAAAATCTGGCATCCGCTACTGTGGCGGATATGTTATGAGCTTGAAGCAAGCCCGCAGCACCTAGACATTCTTGAATTATCGAACCATATCCCAAAATCGCTACTCTACTTCCTTCCAGGAGTATTCTTCCCTTACCAATCTGTTCAAAGTTCAAAGACCATCAACCCTTTATGTTGATAGATGTCATTGTAACAAAATAGAGTTTACAGGACACCAAACGTGTACTTAAGTATGTATGAATAAACATACTACAATAAGTTTGTATACGACATTTTTGGACATTTTAACAAGTATTTTAAAACATTTTTGAAATAAAGTGTTTTATTAGCTTTTTCTACGGGACACATTGAGAAGTGTCTTGTAGGTACTTCTTTTTATAAAACATTTGTTTTTATAAGACAAGTTTTCAAATCAAATCATATAAGAAACTTAGTAAGATGTTTTTATATCAAAATTGTCCTACAAACTTGTTAAAACGTCAAAAAACACCTTATAAAATTAAGTTTTATAAAGCAGTCTATTGGAATATATGGATATTTTTTGGGCCAATAAACCTGATGTTGTTGTTGTTGTGTGTGTGTATATATATATATATTTTGTAGTAGACTAGTAGTAGTTTGTGATAGATTTAACCTCCATGGGAACTCCTTTGTTGTTAGGAGGAAGAAGAACTCCAACTCCATTGCCTCTTGGGAATCTGAAGCAGCTAGGCCTGTCATCAATGGCGGCAGCAGTAGCAACCATGTGTATGAGCTCGGCTTCATCAGATGGCGCCATCACCACCATGTTTGGCAAGCATGCCATGTACGCGATGTCAAAAGCTCCACAGTGTGTCGGTCCATCCGCCCCAACCAAACCAGCTCGATCCATTGCAAACCGAACGGGTAGTTTCTGAAGATCAACATCATGCACCACCTGGATATATACATCATCCAAATTCCAAACTACTTGTTACTTATCACTTTACTTTTGTAAAAGATGCTACAACAAAATCGGGTTTAGAGGACGTCTAAAATAATGTCAAAATAGACTCTTTTATAAGACTTAAATTTATAGGTCTAAAACAATTTTTTTATATGATATTATTTGAAAAAGTTTCCTATGGAAAGATGCTTTCATATGACACTTCTAAAAAATATGCTATAAGTGTCCTAAAAACATGATAAGAAGCCCAAAAACGTCCTATAAACTTACACAGAATGCATATATAATTGTTTGGTCTTTGTAAACTTGAGTCGTATAAATCAGTCTATTATAAGATTTAGATATTTTTGTCATCTTATAAACCCAATTTGTTAAAGTGATATGAAGTAAAAGGGTGAATCGAGAGCTGACTTGATCATAGCCTCGCTGTAAAAACGAGGAATAGATAGCACAGAATGGCTTCAGACCTTCGACTGCTAAACCTGCTGCAAAAGTGACGGCATGTTGTTCGGCGATACCCACATCAAAACAGCGATCTGGGAACTTTTTCTGGAAGTAATTGAGGCCAGTCCCCCCTCCCATGGCTGCGTGTATGGCGACAACCTTGTTGTCCACTTCCGCTTCTTTTATAAGGGCTTCTGCAAAGTATTGAGTATACGAAAGTGTCGGAGATTTTGTCTTGAACTGTTTTCCCGTTTCAACGTCAAACTTCACAACCCCTGAAACAAGAAGAAACTTTCAGGGATGTCCTTGATCAAAAAATGTCTTAATAGACGGTTTTATAAGAATCGAACAATTGTGTATCCTATGTAAAAGTGTTTTAATAAATTTATATGACGTTTTTGGACAACTTAACATGTTTTTTAGCACATTCTTAAAATAAGGTGTCCAATACAAACACAGGACACTTGTTTTTATTAAATATTTTTTTTCAAATAATGTCATAAAAGTTATGTTTCAAAGTTGTCCTAACAAACTTGATACAAAAACATCTTATAAACTTATTGTAACACTTTTTATATAGGACGTACAAGTGTTTGGTCCTACAAAATTAAGTCCTATAAAACAGTCTAAAATAATACTTAGACATTTTTGGCATTCTATAAACCAGATTTTGTTGTGGCGTGCTTACCGTGCATTCTGTCGGCAGCCGCTTCAGCAGGAGGGTAACCTTTCCCTTTCTCTGTTACAATATGAATCAGAACAGGGCCTGGTGCTGGCATCGATTTCACTTTCTCAAAAATGGTGACTAAATCTTCGATGTTGTGTCCATCCACCGGACCGATGTAGTATAGACCAAGCTCCTCAAACAAAGTCGATCCACTGGCGCTAATCATACCCCTCGCATACTCGTCCACTTTTGCTGCAACTTCATGTGCTTGAGGCCCAATTTGCTTTGTAAAACTCTATATACATACAAAAGACCGAAGAGACTAATCAGAGAATGAAAAGTTAGATTTACAAACACATACATAATATGCCCATTGTATATGATCATATAGTTGTATGTGAATAAGGCTCCTTGTACTACTTATCCTCAAACACCATTGCATATTCACATATGAATATATACACATAACAAGCCCTAAGAAAGTAATGAAAGAAAGGAAAAAAGATTTGTGAAAACATAATATGCCCATTTTAGGATCACATAGTGATTCCTGTTTGTTGTATGTAGAATCCCCCACAATTGCATATTCACATATGAATATATGCATACAAAATGAATAACCGAATATGATTTACCTTGGCAGCTTCACGAAGCTTACGGAATTTGGGACTTGCTTGCAGCTTTGCTAAACTGCTACTCAGAGCTCCAACGGGAGTTGCTGGTCCATCGAGAGTAGCCGTGGGTAGAGAAACCTGTTTGTTATCATTCAACACGACAATGAGATTCGAATCAAGAAACCCGGCATTATTCATGGCCTCATATGCTTGTCCAGCAGTCATTGCTCCATCTCCAATCACAGATATCACATTGTTGTTCTTCCCTAATAGATCTCTTCCAACAGCCATACCTAAATAAGGAACAAACAAAGTCACTACAAGAATCACCAATAAAATGATCATTTTGCACTTTACAGGATGTAAAAATTGTCAAATTCTTGTAATAGACTGTTTTACAGAACTTAAGTTTATAATACCAAGCAATTAGACATCTAGTATAAAAATGTTATAATAAGTTTAGTTAACAAACTCTTTTAGGACACTTTTTAAATGAAACCTCATAAATTGATATTTTTGAACGACATTATTTATAAAGGTGTCCTATAAATGACACTTTTTCAAACCGTCCTATAAAAAAACTAATGCAACACTTTTATTTTAAAGAAAAATTTATTAAAATAGTCATTTTTCAGGATCGTTATCACCTTCTAGCCATTTTTTTTTCTAAGTTTACCAAAATAGACATAGGTCCGCAAAACCCTCCGCAAAAATAATTACATTTCTCACCCAGGTCCGAAAAAAAAATTCATTTCTCACCCAATTCTGCAAAAAGAATATAAAATCGCGGAACTAGGGCTATTTTGATAAACCAGGTAAAGAAATGGCTAAGAAGTGAAACCAAGCGGTAAAAATGACTATTTTAATTAATTTCTCTATTTTAAAGATTTACTAAAAAAACTCGTTGAGACACCAAAAAAAAACGTTCTATAAACTTATTGTAACACTTTCAAATAGGATCTAAAATTATAGAAGAGTCTACCAGTATATTTAAACATTTTTTTACGAGAAGTGGGAATTTAGCCATATATACCAAGGCCAGCGGAGATGCTGGTAGAACTATGGCCTGCACCAAAAGCATCATAAACACTCTCATCTCTTTTAGGAAAGCCCGCAAGACCAGAAGTTTTCCTTATGGTGTTCATCTTAGACCTTCTTCCAGTAAGAATCTTATGTGGGTATGCCTGTAGATTTTTTGCAGCACAGTAACAGACTGTTAATTTTCTTTACAAGTACAAAATAAAATTAAAAAGTTATCAACAAATTTCACCTGGTGGCCAACATCCCATATGATTCTGTCGTCTGGGGTGTTGAAAACATGGTGTAAAGCCACAGCCAACTCAACCACTCCTAAACTTGCACTTAAATGCCCACCTGTTTTTGCTACTGTGTATACTATATCCACTCTTAGCTCTGCTGCTAGCTGTTCAAGATCCTGCAATAATGGAAGGAACCATCAAATATGCACAGTGTACAAGTCAGAGAAGCACCAACTCACCACCACAATATTAGAATGCTTTATAGACTTTAGTTCACAGTCCAAGTTAACAAGTGTAAGTCGCACATAAGCCATTTCAATGTATTAACAAGTTTTTTAGACAAATCTTTACTAATTTGTTTATGTGCATTATTTAAAAAAGTGTCCTATAAAAACAAATGTCCCGGAGAAAAGCTAATAAAACAATTGATATCAAATGTTTTATAAAAACGTGGTAAGACTCCAATAACGTGTTGTAATTTATTGTAGCAGTTTTATACAAGACAAACAAGTGCTTGATGCTATAAACTTATGTCCCGTAAAATAGTCTATTAGAACATTTAGACATATTTGGCGGTCTATAGATCCGATTTCTTCGTTGTAGTCGAAGCAACAACTGATTGCAGAAATTCAATTTTTTTTCAAACCTGTTTCGAAAGGTTCTTCATGTGAACCGGATAATTGATGGTATCCAGCAACGGTGTCCCTGGTTTTTCGCCGGAAAAATCAATCTTCCACCGGTTTTTCTCTTTCTTGATCGCCATCTGCCCTTCTTCGGCATCTGGACCACTTGCAGAAGCTTTTAACTGGAACTGTAAAAACCATCCATCAACGATATAAGTGAAAGATTTCTATTTTTAGCAAGTTTCTTGCCGAATTCATCTATTTGCCATTACTTTTCTGCGATCTTGTGAAGAGTAAAGTTAGGCATTTGAGCTATGAACAAAGCATCATTCAAACAACCATTTGCAAACCAGAAAGAAATCATGAGTTCTTGCATAAGAATTCCTTAAAAGGGATGGAAGTGAAAATGAAAAGGATGAAAGAAGAAGAAATGACCTTTTTTCTTGAAAAATGGCAGTGTCTTGGAGCTGTGAGGCATGAAGATGGAGAGAGTTGCAGTTTCATGATAGACCCTGGAACAGCCATGGCTGATCAAGAGAGAGAGAGAGAGAGAGAGAGAGAGAGAGAGAAGAGAGAGCTACAGGGAGAGAGTTTTAACAGAGGACAAAATTTACAATCAAGCTTGGTTGGGTGGAGAAATGAATGTAGCATATAATATGCTACCTCTCTTTCATAAAGTTGTAAATATTTTATTGATGTGATTAAAAAACCACCAACTTATTACTTAATATTTGTTATTTTGGCACATATATACAAAATTTCTATGGTTTTTTAAATGGGATGGGACGGTCGCAAAATCAAGCCTCAAGTTTTAGGAGTCACGGTTTTTTTTCAAGTTATGGTTTGTGGGGCTGGGTTCAGTAAGAACTAGAATTGCCCTTACCATAAGACTCTGAGAACTCATCCGTGGCCGTCGATAGAGTTTTCGCACGTTTCATCCAACAACGTAGATCACATGTCCTACTTCTAGGGAGGAGGGAAGAAATTTGCATCCGGGCGTATTAACATACTTTAACATCATAATTTACATGTTAAGAGAATTGAAGTATGTTAATATGGTACGGTGTGTTAAGATTTTCATTTTTAGGTATGTTAAAGTTATCATATTAAGGTGTGTTTAGGTTTGATCAACTTCTTGGCAGACAATTAAGATATATTACAATTTCTATGTTAACTTTAAGGTATTTCAAAGATGTTAAGATTTCTATGTTAACTCTAAGGTATTTCTGTGTATTTGTACGTCTTGTTCTTGAAGTTTGGTTTTATTATGGTTTGAGACCATGTTTTTTAGGATTGTCCAATCAAACTCACAAACTCGTCCAAGGGTTTTGAAGGGGTCTTGCAATAAAAAAAAAGAGTTTTACGTGATATATATATATAGAGAGAGAGAGACGTGGTTTAATTTGCAAACACATCTCCACCCTCCAACAAAATGTAAATCCGCCTTTGGGTTCGAACTTTTTGATTGATCAATTATTGAAAATGAATGAGTTATTTATGTTAAGGAAAAAAAACAATTATTACAGGCTATCTAAATTAAAGTTGAAAAAGGTAAAATAGTTAAAAGATATTTTTGAATATTTATTTTCATTTTTGGTTTAATTTTCATTTTAGGTAATAATTAATCGTTTCCAATATTTTTTGTAACAATTTAAATGTTTATCTTTTATTCATATTTTTTGTTTCGGTTTCATATTTCGTGTTTGTTTCCATTTTTTCTGGTTTCATATTTTCGTATTTCATGGTTTTTTAAATGAAAATTGATGATTTTACTGTTCATTATTTCACTAATGAAAAAACTCATAATTTTATAGTGAAATATGTCATAGTTTTATGATTTAATAATTTCATGGTTTTTAGAATGGAAAAGATTATAGATAAAATGGAAAAAGGTTGTAAATAAAATCTATTACTAATTACTTTTA
>NC_037532.1:19006423-19009991 GCF_001531365.2 Cynara cardunculus var. scolymus
AATTGTGGATATCACATGTGATTTTTGACAAACAAGGTAAAAAATTCTTAACCAAATTACTTTAATAAAAAAATAAATATTTTAAACAAAAAATAAATCACGCTTATTTTAAATGTCATAAAATATAAATGAAAAATTAATAAGTGCTTAAATCACGTAAATTGTAAGAAATGATAAATAAACACCTTAATTAAATGTATTAAATAATATTTATAGAAATAAATGAATTTTCACATGCAACAAATGGAACATATGTTCTTTTGGGTGATTTTTAAGAACCTCCCTCAATTTTTAATAAATGATTGGCCCAAAATTATTTCTCTTATTTTCTTATTTAGCTATTATTTTTGTATGAATTTTCTTCTCTCTCTCTCTCTCTCTCTATATATATATATATATATATATATATGTGTGTGTTTTAGAAGAAAAGTTATATTAAGAACATATAACAAAAACATATCATGATTGCAAATAACCCTAATTCAATACCATATAGAAGTAGACCATGCCACAAAGGTTAACATCGTGTCAGAAATGAGCCTTATGCCATGGAGGACGTTAGGGCCGTCCCTGGGGAGGGCGGCACGGGCGCATGCCCAAGGCCCAAAAATATCAGGGGCCCAAATTTTTTTCTTAAAATACAATAGTAGTCTAAAATAATTTAATAAATTAAAGAAACCTAAAAAATTGTAGCATATAATAAGAGGCAAAAAGAATTTAGTAGATAATAAGGGTCCAAAAACATATGAACTAATTACATTAGAGAAGAAAATAAGAAAAACTAATTGATCATTCATTATATGCTATTGTTTATTGTCTCTCTATTTTTTTTATCTCTAACAAGGTTCAATGATATTGGTTATTGTTATCTTTATATGTTTGACTATTCTCGTGCTTCAACAATTCAACCTTAAGATCATGTGCTTGTTATTGTTATATATTTTTTGTGGATATTTTTATCAATTTATGCTTCTATTGAATATTGCTATTTGTTTATGTTGTTCTAATTGTTTTTGTTGACTATTGTTATCTATTTTGCTTCTACATAAAAAAATGTTTGACAATCAATCTATTGTTCTTATAATTTATGACGTGTTTCATGGTTTTGTGATTAATCAATAAATTTTTTATACTAGATGTATTTAGTAATGTCTCTTATATATGTCATGTTCCATAAACTTTTAATCTTAACATTTTATTTTACTTGAGCAAAAAAAGAAGAAAAATATAATTTAAATATTTTCATCAATTGTTTGACTTATGTATCTTTTATTGAGATTCCGCCACACCACAAGATTCTATTTAAGTGCTCAAACAATCATTTGTTGAGCTTGCATATCATATATTTAATTCACTATTTTTCTTATTGCATATCATGTATCATCTTTTCTTTCATATTCTTTTTAATTCTCATTTGTCTACTTGTCTAGAAAACCTTGATAATCTTCTTTATTATTGATCTCTCATTGACCTTCACGATTACTTCATTCACATGAATTCTCTTTTTGTATCAAAATAACACTTATTTCTTGTTATGAACTACAAAAATTCTTACTTTTTATAAAAATTTATCAACCTTAGTTTTATATTTTTAGTTTCAAATTACCTAACAAGAAGTACGTAAATCTAAGTATTCTCTTATATATCTATAATAAAGATAAATAAGATATCCTTCCTCAGTAAGTTATTAGCATTTCTTATACTCAATTTTATACTAATGAAGAACATTTATTGAACTTTTTTCATACTTACCGAGGGTCACTAAAAGAAAAGTGAGTTTTAACGATTCGCCTTTTAACGATAACATGTTTCCACCACAAGTTATGGCAACGACATGTTGTTATATACTCATTCTGATAATAAATGGACTTTTAGCGGCGACAAAAGTCGTTGCTAAAAACCTTGTTTCTTGTAGTGTGACATGTTTTTACGTTCGTTCAGAGCATATAAAATATAAAGAACGGACCTGAATGACGTCATGATGGATCTTTTAGAACACCGTCAGATTTGAGTAAAGGTGGGGAAACAATGGGTAAATCGAATGGGTCAACTAACCTCGTTATGATCAAATTGGTGTTACAGATTAGATCGGGTTTGGTTGACCCCGTTAATACATTTTTGTGTAATTTGACTGAAAATTAATTAATTAAATATGAATACAAAACTACATTAAAAGTAGATCTTATGAACTAACTAAAAATAAATAGTAATTAATAGGATAAAGAAATAGTTATGGAAGAATCAGACAACGAGACAAGTTTTAATAATGATATATAGCATGTGAGAGTTAATTATGGCATGAAATTCAAGAAATGTTTATTAGATCTAAGTACTTGGTTCCAACTTATTTATTTAATTTAGTTATTACTTATATTAATGGTTTTTATTTTTATTTTAAATTTTTTGATACTGGTATTTCAAATACAGTATTTCAAAAAGATCAAAACAACGTATGTTACATAAAATAAAACTCATAGTTTATATTTGTCAATCCATCTAACCCTTTTATTTCTAAGTTATTCGTCCTCCTCGTACAATGTGTAACGTGTTGATCTACTAAATGAATCCATTTTTTGTAGAAAACCATTTTCAATATTTTTATTAAGCGGTGTTTGGGATTGCTTATCTGAAACAACTTATTATTTAGATAAAAAAGTGCTTATCAACTTATTATAAGTTAGAATGGTATAATTTTTTCAAAAATTTCTTATTACCGGTTTGGCACCGGTATAAGTTGTTTATTCAAATACTCGAAAGTGCTTATTGCCGGTGTCACACCGGAATAAGTCAATAAGTTGTTTTTATAAGCAATTCCAAACAAACTAGTTTTTATGTTAGTTTCAAAAAATAGTAATCTATAATATTTTCAAAATTTATTAAATATTTATTACTACACAATTTTCTTAAAAATTCAAGTTTACAACTTGTTATTTCATACATATATTTTCTTAAAACTTTAAGTTTGAACTCTATAAAATCAACTGATAAACACGTTCATATGCATGATAAATGTCGACTGCTAGTAACAAAACAACAAACACCACAAATTTTGTACTTACTTTTTTTTATTGAAGAGTTGCATTATTTCATGTTATCAGTGTAATACAATATTTTATCTCGTTACATTTCAAAGGTATACAACTAGCGTATTATGAAACATCTGGTAAAACGACTTATTAATCCTTAAATACTATTATTTATGCATAATTTCGTAAAATTTAGGCTTACAACTTATTATTATATAAACATAATTTTTTAAAGTTCTACGTCTAAACTTAATAAACCAGTTTTGACAAGTACATTAAAATACACTAGAATGGTACTCGCACAGTGCAGCGAGATATATCTCGATTTTAATGTTTCATTTTATTTATTTTCTTCGTCGATATAATACGGTTTTATGTGGTTTTTAAAAAAACGATAATATTTTAATTTTTGAATGAAATATAAATTCGAAAAAAATATATCGATATTAGTATTAAATTAATTATTTAAAAATTCTCGTTTTTTGTATAATTTCTTTAATTCAATTTTTAATTACAATCTAATTTAGATTTAATATACAAAG
>NC_037532.1:19010096-19024337 GCF_001531365.2 Cynara cardunculus var. scolymus
ATTATTTTGTTAGAACTCAATAATTATCCTAATTATATTTAAGTTTTTTATATTTAAAATAAGTTGTTTATCATATATTTGTTATGTTTATCTGCATTTAATTACATGAATTCAAAAATAGATCTTTAATAAATTGTATTACGCACAATGCACTTGTAATATTGAATTTTAAGTAATATAAATCAATAAACAGTACTTCATGCATAAAAGATGATTTTTAATAGTTTTTGTCAAATGTTTTATAATATAGTATAGATAATAAATGTTCAACTCTACTGGAATGACATAATACTCCATAAATTTCAAAAACAAATCCTTTTACTTAGGGGTGCACGCGGGTTGGATTAGGCAGTTTACAACATTTTTACAACCTAACCCAATTACGGCGGTTTGAAAAAATCTCAACCCAACCCAACTCATTCAAAAGTATAACCCAACCCAACCCTTGCGGGTTGAGGCGGGTTGGGTTGGGTTGGGTTGGTGGGTTAGTAGTAACATAAATTTGACGAATGAAATAATTCATAAAACTAAAGTTTATAGACCATACTATAAAGCGTCTTATCTAAAAAGGTTACAATAGGTTTACATGACGTTTTTTGACGCTTCAACAAGTGTTTTATAATGATCTTTAAATAAAATGTCGTATTAGTTATTTTATATAAATATTTGGAGAAATGTCCCTAAAACTCATCTATTTATAGGACACCTATGTTCATATACACTTTTCAAGTCGAGTCGTATAAAATAACTAATATGATACTTTATTTTAAAAGCGTCATAGAATTTGTTAGGACGTCCAAAATCATCCTATAAACATATTGTAACTCTTTTAGGTAAGATATTTTTCTTGTTTCGTCCTATAAAGAATCATATTAGGACGCTTAGACATTTTAGGCATTCTATAAGATCTAATGTTATTGTAGCGAAATGCTATAATTAAATATTTTATTTCCATTAAAGTACAACACCAAATGACGGGGTATTTAGATTGATGGATTCGTCAACAAAATATCTATTAGTATCATTCATATTCTCCGACATATTAATTTGTTGTTGTTGCAAAAAAGATTTCAATAACTTTCTCTTATTAATTAGATTATTTGTTATCATTCTTTGATCGCGAATCTCTTTTGGTAACCTATACGTTCAGCTAAAATGAAATGCAAACATAATATCAATAAAAATTATACAATATATATATATATATATATATATATATATATATATAGGTGAGCGATCAAATACAAATCACTCAATTTGTACAAACCGTGCAAACCGCATTCAACCAATCATAATTTTTCATTTTGTTCATTTTTTTGTAATTATGAGAGGTTGATTAATCATTTTTATTGTGGAGGGTGTTAATCATARATATTATCATCTTCATTATTTTAATTTTAGAGAAATACATGAAACATTTTCATTAATGTTAGAGAAATATATGAAACAGTTTCATTAAGTATTATATGAAACAATTTCACAACTATATATGAAACAACTTCATCAAAAAAAGTATTATATGAAACAATTTCACAAGATTAAACAATTTCATGAAAAAATTTCATAAGATTAAACAATAAAATCGACAGATGAAGGTGGTTTGCACGATTTACACAAATGAGGACGGTTTTCATATGATCACTCCTCTATATATATATGGGCCTATTCAAGGGAGAACTGAGTTGTTTGTGGTAACTGTGAGAACCAATATTAACCACAAATCAATAGATAAATTAGGAAATTTATAAATTTGGTAATATTAAATTAAAATCTTAATGCAAGGATATTTTTGGTATTTTAAAACTCTCCTCTCTCCTCTCTTCTCTCTCCGGCCACCGTTCTCCGTCCTCCGGCCACCGTCCTCCGGTGATACCACTGTGATACCTAAAAATATTGACTCTGTTAAACAAAAGATACATTGTGATACCTAATCATATATAAGATGCATAGTGATACCACTGTGTTACATCTTCGATCGACCACACAAACGACATCAATGTGATACCCAATCACATATATGATGCATTGTGATACCATTGTAGTATCACCGGAGGACGGTGGCCGGCGGACGGTGGCCGGAGGACGGTGGCCGGAGAGAGAAGAGAGGAGGGAGGAAAGTTTTAAAATACCAAAAATATCCTATTAATATTTTAATTCAAAATTGCCAAAATTATAAATTTCTTAATTTATCTATTGATTTGTGGTTAATATTGGTTCTCACAGTTACCACAAACTAATTAGTTCTCATTTGATTTGGCCCCTATATATATATTAAAACTATATATTAGCGGCGGGTTGGGCGGGTTGAGCTAGACCCAACCCAATTTCAACCCTCCTAATTGGCGGGTTAACGGTTTGGCGGGCGGGCGGACGGTTTGACGGGTTGGCGGGTTGGGTTTAATTGAGTTATTAGCGGGTTGGATTGAGCGGGTTGACGGTTTTTAGTGCACCCCTACTTTTACTAATAAGAAATCATATTCATTTTTCATTATCGATTTTATTCACAACCATTTATAACGAGTAAAAGAAAATATCTGTATGTATCTTATCTTTTAAATATCATATATAACGACTATGTTCCATTTTATCTTATTAAATATTAATAGTTATTATAAAATACTTTGCATCATCAATTTTGTTAGACAATATATATTAATCAAAGTGTTCTATTTTTAGAATTGTTTGCCATTTTTAGTAAGTTATGTATATGCAAATCTTTTTTGAAAATCTAAAAGACTATTTAAAGTAAATTCCACATGATATTGGGGACAATTCATGGGTGTTCTTGCTACTTTTAGAAGGAGAAAAACGACTGATCCAAATAATTGGATTTGCCAATTGTTTGGTGAAATGTATTTTTCATTTTTGTCCCACAAACTAAAACATCAACATAACTTTATGATAACTTGTTAATATTACTAAATGAAATACTTTGTCTACGAACTTTTTGCTGAAAAAACAGTTCGTCATAAAACCGTCACAAAAGTTTAAATTAGTGACAGATTATCCAGGGATTCTTTAGGTGATCCATTGGTATTTTTTGGAAAAACATCGAATTCTACCGAACCATTGATATCTTTTACGTCATAAAAAGATGTATATATATATATATATATATATAAGAGGGGGAGGGGGTTCAAGAGAGAACTCGATAACATAGAATTTAAATGATTTGATACACCAAACTCATCTAAAATTGAGATTTTCATTCGCTTTGAGTTAATTAACAAAGTTTATAATTTGTGTGTTTAAAGCATATGCTTTTTGATTAATTATGATGATATTTGAGAAAGCTAATTGCAATTAGGATTAGGGAATGTGAACCTAAGAAATTGGATACAGATAGATTAAGTAGAAGGAAGATCATACAAGAAGCTAACTAATTAGCGAGAAGGCGAGAAGGAATATGGACCATATAATCCATTAATTAAAAATATAACAAATAAAAAATAATTTTAAAAATTAAGATAATTACCATTTGGATTGGATAAATTCTTAAAAATCTAATTACATCTTTTAGATTTATTTATTTACTAATTTTAAACAATTCATAATTTTTTAATCAATTTTTATATAATTTTTTTTCTAGATACACTTTTAATTAAAAAAAAATTCACAATTTTCATCAAATATCACATGTAATATCCACAATTAATTCATTGTCTTTTTAATTATTTCTTCTCTATTTTTTGAATCCACATTTTGAATTACATGTGATTAGCTTCATTCAACATAAAATCTGTTATATATCACATATGATCCACTATGTGAATTTTTGTACATATCAGATATGTAATATACGTCTGAATATAAGTAACGTATTAATTATCACACGTGATAATATTTACATCACAAAAAGATCTATAAATGTAAATATATATAACCACATATAGTTAACAAAAATAGCTATAAGTATTACATATAAATTGATCGGATATCACATATGATATTTGATTAAAATTGTGACTCTTTTTTTTGTCAAAAAGAATGTATTTAGAAATAATTTATATAAATTTGATATATAAAAAAAGATATGAATTGGTTAAAACTAATAAATCTAAAAGATATAATAAGATTTTACGGATTTATCCAATTTAAAATGGTAATTATCCTAATTTATTTTTTATTTTTTGTTTATAGTATTTTTTAATTAATAGATTATGTGGTTAATATTACTTCCTATCTTCTCACAAATTGATTGTCTTCTCGTTTGTACTTGCCCGTTATCAACTAAACCTTAGTGCATGTGAGCAAACCTTAGGTTCTAAACTCTTTAAAAAATCGCATGTTCCGTTCTTTCATTGGCTTAAAAAAATAGGCTTAAATGCATTTTTTATTATTTTCGCACAGAGCATCAAAAATCTTAAGACTGGCCCTGTGTATTACTTGATTCCACACCGTATACTTATGGTTAGATAATAAGGTGTGTTTGAACTCCTATTACAACCGAGAAAATAGATAACGAAGAATCGTTCATCAATCTTGGAGGCTCTAAGACGACGAAAATTAAGTTAATTTGGAAGGATTGTAACATATAAGGAAATGAATGTTACTAACCTTAATCTATCACCTAAATACCAAATCTTGATTAGATATTTTATCAACAAAAAGGGGATTTTTATGTTATTAATCTTAGCTTACATCCTAACTGCTATACCAACTTCTATGACTTTTATAGTGCATGATTTGCACACTAATTAAATTTCACATGATTCCGAACACCACGTCTTCTTGTCCCATCAATCATGTAAATATACATGTTTTATGTAAACAATTTTTTTAGTATCTCTTCCAAATAAAGTAATAATGTGTTTTCATGTAACTGGTGATAGAAAAGGGACATGAATTTGATGACGACTGATTTTTATTCCTGATTGTTTTTTTATCAGTTATGGTTAAAGATCGATGTAGGTACTGTTCTATCCTATTACCAGGGGGGAGGGTGTTATGTTTATTCATTTTCTTATTTGTTATTCCCTTTTATTGACGATACGGCCAAGACTCATATGAATACTAATTCATGTATCAAGTCATAAGTTTTTACAGAAACGACCACTCTACTATTTACGATATAGGACAAACATGCATACCTCCCTTCATTTAGACCCTACTTTGAAGTGAAATATACTGGATATATTTGGTTTAATTATTTAGTATTTAACGAATTTAAGGTCTTGTTGAATATATCGGGATCATTTACTTGACAACTTTAAGCATCTGGAACTCTTATCCAAAAACCAACCCATTTTTGTCTCTTTTGTCATCGTGATTTTGAATTTTCGTTAGAACCCATACAATAAAAAACAAATCGAAGCCTGCTGAACGAGCGATCGGTTACGTCAATAATATTAAAATCGAAATTAGTTAAGGTAAACAAGGTGTTGAAAAAGCATATTTATATTGCATAAATGAAAGGAGCATCTAAAAACGGCTTAAAACCACAAGATGCCTCGACGGATCACTTGTCTCATCTTGCAACACAACATGCTATTTTTCTTCAATTTATTTATTTCTCTTTTTAATATTTATCATCCACCAAACTTATAATATTTTATTTATTTTAAAATGGATAAATTGTAATAAATTATTAACAACGTACTTTTATCTCATACTTGTTCTTCCTTTACTCTTTAAATCAACTAAAAATGTATTTGCACAATATTGTGTAATATATCATCTCGTTTTTGACATGTAGTTCGGTTGACTCAAGGGATGGGGAGATGTTTACTCAAAAAGCTGTTATACACGGGTTCAGTTCTAGGCCTCCTCATACGCCTTGTTGTCGGGTGAGTCTTAGATAGGCCACTCATACTGGATTCCACGGGGGTTGAGTGTCGTGTTGGACCGCTTGAGGTTGTGGATACTCAACAGTTTTTTGCTCAATTGTAACACCTCATACCACACATTGCATGTAGCATTTATTTCATACATAGAAATACATATTTATACACCATATAGGTCCCTTAGTACAAGAAATTACCAGTATAAAATACATGGTCCAAATTCAAAATACAATTCTTGCACTAATCCAATTACATCTATCAAAACTATACGAGCTGACAATAAATCTTCACGCACATAATCATATAGGGAAAATATTACATTTTTCCCTTCCCCTTACCGTCAGCACTTCCTGCAATACATATTTAAAATCACAAAGCGAGGGTTAAACCGAAAGATCTAGTGAGTTACCCTATTAAAGTCATTGCAGGGTGAAAATCACCAAAACTTTTATATAAAACAACTTTTCATATATGTAACAAATATATATGAACAAGTAAGAACACAATATTAATACCTTTCACATTCCAAGCTAATAATTTATGCTTGTAAATAATACATCAACTCTAAATAGGTTTATATTAACTAAATTAATATAGTGCCACTTTTAAACCCTTTTCTATTCAAACAAGGTTTATACAAAGTTTCAGGCCAAATCTGTTATCCCCTTCTCTATAACATTCAGACTATGATTTCCAATAAGAACCCTGATCCTAAATCTTTAAATCACAAAGAAATAAAAATTCCAGACCATAGTAATCTTAAAGGATATAATAGTGAGAGTTATATTATATAACACACACATACAATTGCCACCCTTATATCCAAATGTACATTTCTCCTTGACATGACACCCTTATCCCATGGTACACCTCTCCTTGATATGCCACCCTTATCCCATGGTACATATCTCCTTGATATGTCACCCTTATTTCCTCATCAAAACATTTCACAAAACAATTCCATTTAGACCACAATCAATGGAATTAGCAGTTCAAAATCATTTTTATCAGAATTCCCATTTATATATAAAAACAAGTCAAAATGCAAATCCGGTCAAAATAGACTTGGCCGGAATTCATCTCCGGTCAAGTCTTGGCCGATTTACCAAATCCGGACAATATATCGTCCAAGGCTTGTCCGATTTAACACTTAAGAGAATTTCAACACTTTTGTCCGGATAACAAATCCGGACAACACATCGCCCAAGGCTTGTCCGGTTTAAGACTAAATCGCTTGACTCATAACCGGTTTAAGACTAATTCGAACAACACTCACCAAGCGGTTTATTTATAAATCGCTCATGCCTTATCAAGTTTAGGGCTTAAATCGCCCAACCCTTGCCCGGTTTATGACTAAACCGCTCATCCCTTGTCCGATTTAGGGCTTAAATCCGGACAACATTCATCAAGTTAAAATAAAAGCTATGCAATCAATTTATGCAATTGTAAAGGGTTTTCAAAGCAATTAAACCACTCACCTTGAAAGCATTTTGCAAAACAGTCTTTTGAAAAACTTATATTTAAAGTCCGGTCAACACTTCTTCTTCTCAAATCGCACACTTACTTTCTAAAAATGGTAAGAAGAAAATGATGGAGGCCTCAAACCCTCCGTATATACTTTCCAAAAGAGGGTAAGGCGGCTAAATCGCCCTCCTCACATATATGCATGCATTCATACATCCATCAATTAACCACACATATATATATATACTTATACACATATGCATATACATGCATGCATATCCACACACACACACACACACACATATATATATATATATCATACATACATGTGCATCCACATATACACATAATCCTATTCATGCATCTACATTATGCATATTTTCACATACTAGCATGATCAAATGTATCAATTTATCATGCTGTCATGAAATTATATATAACAAATAATCACATATTTATTATCTCGGGTGACAACCAAGATTTGGTTATCACATTATCCATCCCTTAAAAGAATCCAGTCCCAGAATTCCTTTAATCAAAGAGCCAAGGGTACTCTGATCTCATTTTAGATTTCAATTCCCATGTCGCTTCTGGCCTTTTGTGAAACTTCCACTGAATTTTAACCAGACTGATTTCTTTGTTTCTCAACACCCTGATCTTTCGGTCAATTACAGTTTCGTGTGTTTCCACAAAGTTCAACTTACTGTCTAATTCAATCTCTGGCATCGGTATAGCTAGACTTGGATCGGCTAAAGATTTCCGCAGATTAGATACGTGGAAAGTGTTATGAATCAGACTCGATTCTTCTGGCAGCTCTAACTTATATGCTACTGGCCCAATTCGCTTACATATTCTAAACGGCCCAACATACCTCGGACTAAGCTTACCCTTCTTTCCGAATCGGATAACACCCTTCCACGGTGAAACTTTTAACATCACAAAATCACCTACACATAATTCGATCGACTTTCGACGATTAGCAGCATAACTTTTATGGCGATCTTGTGCTGTTCTGATTATTTCGCGGATTTGCTTGATCTTCTCAGAAGTTTCTTGGACAATTTCAGGATCCGTCAGCTGTCTTTCACCCATCTCGTTCCAACATAACGGCATTCGGCATTTACGTCCATACAACACTTCATATGGTGTCGCTTGGATGCTGGAATGGTAACTGTTGTTATATGCAAACTCTATCAACGACAAATGATCTTCCCACGATCCCCTGAAATCAATAATACAACTTCTCAACATGTCTTCAAGAGTCTGGATAGTTCTTTCACTTTGTCCGTCAGTTTGCGGATGATAAGTTGTGCTTAGTTGGATTTCAGACCCCAAAGCTTTCTGCAACCCTCCCCAAAACTTTGAAGTAAATCGACTATCTCTATCAGAAATAATAGATAATGGAACACCGTGTCTAGTCACTATTTATTTAATATAAATCTATGCTAGCTTTTCTAAAGAGTACTTCTCTCTTATTGGCAGAAAATGCACAGATTTAGACAAACGATCAACAATTACCCAAATCGCGTCATACCCCTTTTGAGTTCGAGGCAATTTCATGACGAAATCCATTGTAATATACTCCCATTTCCATATAGGTATCTCTAAAGATTGAAGGCTTTCATACGGCTTCTGATGTTCAATCTTAACCTATAGACATGTCAGACATTGTTCCACATATTTAGCTATGTCTCTTTTCATCCCGGGCCACCAATAAAAAGGTTTCAAATCTCTACATATTTTATTGATACCTGGATGAATAGAGTATCAGGACTTATGACTTTCATTTAATATAGCGTTCCAGATATCTCCAAAACACGGTACCCAGATTCACCCATGAAAGCACATTAGTCCTTTGTTATTCAGTTCTAAGGTTGAAATCATCTTACCCAACCTTTCTGTTTTAACAAATTCTTCTTTCATAGCTTCTTGTTGACATCTTTGAATTTCTTTACGAATGTCAGGAACCAAATTCATTCTCATTGCCACAACTTTAACAGTTCCGCTCTTTTCTTTCCTGCTCAAAGCGTCAGCTACCACGTTGGCTTTTCTCGGGTGGTAGAGGATTTCACAATCATAATTATTTACAAGTTCAATCCACCGACGCTGTCGCATATTCAATTCTTTCTGACTGAACAAATGTTGCAAACTCTTGTGATTAGTATAAATCTGACATTTTGTTCCCATAAGATAATGTCTCCAATTTTTCAGAGCAAACACCACTGTAGCTAATTCCATGTCATGGGTTGGATACTGTTTCTCATGATCTTTCAATTGTCTTGATGCATAAGAAATTACTTTTCCTCTCTGCAACAAAACACATCCTAACCCCAAATTTGAAGCATCGCTGTATACCACAAAGTCTTCGGATCCATCTGGTAAGGTCAATATCGATGCATTGCAAAGATGATCCTTTAATAGTTGGAAAGCTGTTTGTTGTTCTTTTTCCCACTAAAATTTTACGTTCTTCTGAGTTAATTTGGTCAATGGTACGACTATTTTAGAAAAGTCCTGAATGAACTTACGATAATAGCCTGCCAATCCCAAAAAGCTTCAGACCTCAGAAGGATTTTCAGAGCTTCCCATCTTGCAACTGCTTCTATCTTAGCTGGATCCACCTTCACCCTAGCTTCAGATATGACATGACCCAAAAATTGTACTTTTCTTAACCAGAATTCACATTTAGATAACTTTGCGTACAACTTTTCTTTTTTCAGCAATTTCTGAATTAGACGAAGATGTTCTGCGTGTTCTTCTTTGGTCATAGAGTATATAAGAATATCATCGATAAATAAAATAACGAATTTATCAAGATATTCCTTACATACCTTATTCATTAAATCCATAAAGGTTGCGGGCGCATTAGTTAAGCCGAATGGCATAACTAAGAACTCATGATGCCCGTACCTAGTTCTGAACGCTGTTATGTCAATGTTTTCTTCTCTGACTTTAAGTTGATGATACCCTGATCTCAAGTCAATTTTAGAGAAATAACTTGCCCCCACCAACTGATCAAATAAATCATTAATCCTTGGTAAAGGATATTTGTTGTTGATCGTCAATTTGTTCAATTCACGATAATCTATACACATTCGCATAGACCCATCTTTCTTTTTAACGAATAAGACCGGAGCACCCCAAGACGAAGTGCTGGGTCTAATAAATCCCTTATCAGTCAAATCTTTCAACTGTGCGATCAATTCTTTCAACTCAGATGGAGCTAACCGGTATGGTGCCTTTGCTACTGGTGCAACCCCTGGTACGAGATCAATTCGAAATTCAACAACTCGATCCGGTGGTAATCCAAATAAGTCCTCTGGAAAGACTTCTGGATATTCATTAACAATTGGAATCGATTTTTCTTTTCCTTTCTCTTTCTTCATATCAATTACGTACGCTAAACATCCCTGACACTTCTTTCGAATACTTTTCTGGGCTTTTATTACGGTCAAAATACTAGTATGGTGATTCTGACGATCACCATAAATAACAACCGTTTCTTAATCTGGCAGAGTAATTTTGATCATTTTCTGATTGCAAACAATACTAGCCTGATACTTTGCCAACCAGTCCATACCCACTACCACATCAAATTCTTTCATCGGCATAAGGAATAACCGAATCGGTAGTTTATAACCCTCAATAACAATAATACAGTTATTGAACACACTAGTAACAGTTTCCTGATTATTAGCAGTATCGACTACTAATTCGTCATTGAGTAACACAGAATTCAAACATGCAGTTTGAGCAAATAATGGGGATACATATGAAAAGTTTGCACTAGAGTCAAATAACACCTTAACATGTATTGAATTCAGAAGGAAGGTACCTGCTACTACATCTAGTGACGCCTCTGCCTCGTTCTTGGTCATTTAGAAGGACCGTCCCCGTGCCCCTCCTCTGTTTACTGTAGGTCTTTCCCGAGTACCCGACGCATTACTCCCCATTGTTAACTGCGGAGTTCTTAACAATGGACAATTCGGTCGAATGTGATCCAGAGAATTGCAGTCAAAACACCTTCGGTTAGCTGGGCAACTTCTGGACAGATGGTCTGCTTCACCACACTTATAACACTTTCTTGGATCTGTCTTACACTCACCCTGATGTATCTGTCGACATTGCGTGCAAACTCTTTCACCGACCTTCTGTTCAGGTTTGTTATCATATCTTACAATTTTCGGCCCTCGAAAAGATGAAGGCCCCTCCCACTTTCTTTTCTCTACAACTTTTCCTTATGGCTGTCGATTCTTATTTCGTTCAGTCACTTCGGCCGTATCTACCATCAACGAAAAGGTATTGGGTTTCATAGCAATAACAAACTCTCTGATTCAGGGTTTCAAACCCCAAATGTACCTTTCTATCTTCCTGGATTCTGTTGAAACATAGTGTTCAACAAATCGAGAATATTCAATAAATTTTTCTGTATACTCCCGAATCGTTCTATTTCCCTGTTCCAGTTTCAGAAAATCTTCTTCCATTTGTCTAACTGCCGTCTTAGGATAAAACTGGTTCTTGAATCGGTCGTAAATTCCATCCAAGACAATGTTTTTAAAACATCCGTTCTGGCCGATGATTCAACTTCCCACAAGAACAAAGCATTTGATTTTAGGACAGAAACAGCAAACCGAACTTTATCTGCTTCCGGACACCTAATGGTGTTGAATACAAATTCCATTTCCTTGATCTAGCACATAGCTTTTACTGGATCCCTCTCCCCTGAAAATATTGGTGGTTTGCATGCGAAAAACATTTTGATATCTCCTTCCTTATTATGAGTAACCGGTACCGAGGGATGAACTTCTACTCTTTATGTTTCTACTCTGGCTGGTATTCCCATAATAGAAGTCAAAGTTTCCCGCAATTTTCCCATCTCTTCTGCCAACATATCCCTGGTTACATATTCCGGGTGTGGCACCGATCTATCCTGAACATTCCCAGAATGGGATTCTTCAGGTTCGAAATGAATTTCAGTACGACCCCTTCCTTGAGACTGACTTCTTCCTCTGCCTCGTTCCCTTGGTCTTCCCCGACCTCTGATTCCGGATTTGCCAGTCGGGAGATTAACAGGTGATTCTTCCATTTCTTCAGACTCTGGACGAGCCATTCTTTCAAATCTTCTAGTTCGGCTAGACATCTGCAGATTTTAGTGTTAATAATCACGTATTCACATTCCCAAATATAATGAAGTATTTAAGTTCAGATGTATACCTGTAAATTCATAATTACACTGGGCAGATGTAATTAAAATTTACCTTACACACTGTTCTTTCAGCCCATCATATTTATTTCCAATGGTGATAACTATGTTCGAGACCTTTAACATGCAATAAAACAGTTTAAGTCTAGGTATCATGCTGTTAAATACCTAAATCCCTTAAACTCAGGCTCTGATACCACTTTTTGTAACACCCCATACCATACATTGCATGTAACATTTACTTCATACATAGAAATACATATTTATACACCACATAGGTCCCTTAGTACAAGAAACTACCTATATAAAATACATGGTCCAAATTCAAAATACAATTCTTGCACTAATCCAATTACATCTATCAAAACTATACAAGCTGACAATAAATCTTCACGCAGATAATCATATAGGGAAAATGTTAAACCCCACAATGCAAAATGTAAAAAGTAATGAAAAACAAACAAGTGATGAAGAACCAGAAGACCAATGAAGACATCAAGGTAGAAACGACCAAGTCTGGATTCGACCATTGGATCGATGGACAGACTAACCAGAGGATCGATGGAAAGAACAACTATTGGACCGATGGACGAAGTTAGACCATTGGATAGATGGAAAGACCAACCAGAGGATCGATGAACATAGGACCGATGGACGATGCGATGGAAAGAAGCGTTCTCATCGATACTCTGGACAGACAAACACTTAGAAGATTTTCTAAGTATTCATCCAAGCATGCAATGAAGATTTGAAGATAAGGATGAAATCATCACATTGATAATGACAGCTGGAGATGACAAATCAACAGTTGGAATTACAGTTTATCTTGTTAATAATGCTTATCCATGTAAAAGATAAATTTTATCTGTTAGCTAGGCTATTTGCTAGAAAGTAACAATATATAGTTATCTTAGTATTAGCCAACTAGTATAAATAGATGATTAGGTCTATTATAAAAAAAGAGCACATGTGAGAGAGAAAAAGGCTTTTACACTTTGTTTTACGTTTCATTATTTATAAAGTAAAACCTTTGAAGCTCAAAACTGTTCTTGAATGTTATTATTTTATTTTTGAGTCTTCATAACTTTCTTCGTAAAATCACTATAATTTGGTTATTCATAACTAGATTATTAGTGTTATTGAGAGATCTGGGATCAACAATTGGTATCAGAGCCTATTGATTGATTACCCAATCAAAACGATCATTTAAAAATCTCTCAATTTTTAAATCTTCTTTCTCATTAAAAATTCTCTCTTATTCTCCAAATTTTTCAATGGCCAACTGGAATTCTGCTTACAATGTTGGTTCTCTCACAAAACTCCAACTCTTCAACGATTCTTTTCAGAATCTAAAGAGGAAACTTCTGAATCAGATGATGAGATTAAGGCTTTCGCCAAATCATTGGCCTTGATTACAAAACAAATCATCAGAAAACCCTACGAGCGAAAAGAGTTCAGAAGGGAAAAGTTCCAATCATCCTATGATAGAAAGCCATCTAAATTCTATCAAAGGAATGAAAGAAGAGATGAAAGAGAAGAAAGGGACGAAAGAAGAGAAGAGAGAAGAGAAGAACGAAGAGAGGAAAGGAGAGAGGACAAGGAAGGAAAGAAAAATGACCTTCGATGCTTCAGATGCGGAAAACTTGGTCATTTTTCCAAGGAATGCAAAGGATGTTTAATCAAGGATGCTGATTATTATAAGAACAAATACAAGTATAATTCAAGAGAGCGAAGCTTGATGGCCGAAAATGAAAACTGGGTGTCCGACTCTTCATCAGATGATGAAGATAAAGC
>NC_037532.1:19027296-19028888 GCF_001531365.2 Cynara cardunculus var. scolymus
GTTTTATAAAATGGATTGACATACTTAACCAAAGCCTTTGGTTTGTTAACCAAAGCCTCCACATCATGTCAATCCTACATCACTATTTGTCTTCATCGACATTTCAACCAAAGCCCTCTGGTTCCATGAAAATAGAATTTTCACTTAAAACTCATCTACATTGAAAACAATTTTTAAAAGATTATACAAAATTGCAGTTTTTGTGACTAAAAACTATAACATCAGTTTTTAGAAGACCAAAACTTCGTAATTAGTATTAATCTTACAATTATATGAGATTTTAAATTCCATTTTTTTTAAACGTCTTCCACAAATCCCCGCAATAGAGATATACACCCCGGTCTACAAAATGCAAGGACACCGCCCAACCCTTTCGAAGGAAGGATACAGCATCAACAGACCACTGTCAAGGGCTATGCTCACTGTCATTCCATTGACAAGTGAGATACGCCAAGCCTATGAACGCTCCATGCTATCCCAAGAACCGAGGACAGCTACCACGGAGCACTTAGAGCCGTCCCCCCTCCAAGTGAGGGAGCACAACCATCGTCTTCATTGGATGATGACGATGATGATGATGATACTCATGCTTCCCCCGGCCCTCACCAACATATTTCCCTACCTACTACCCAAAGGGCACCCACATCCACTATCCCTGGCTATCAAAGCCAAAGGGATATTGAAACAGGACGACCTAGTCCAATCCAAACCCAAGCTAGCCATCCAGAGACCATCCTTCGAGCCTCTGGAGATGAACAAGCCGAGGAATCTCATACCCCATCACCCCTCTCTCAACAGAGAGGTGATGAAGAGATAAGAGCCCATTCGCCTCAGGGCTCGCCACAACCTCTCACACACACAAACGCATTTGTTGCTTCTGATGTTGAACCCATAGATTGTTCAGAGCGATCTTCATTTCGTGCACCACTACCCTCGGTATTTGTTCTACCAAAGGGTACATACATCCGATTCACTTACTCAGCCTCTGAAGCTGAAGAAGAAAAAGAGGAAGAGGATGTCCAAACATCACGAGATAGTTCTTCTCTCGAAGGCTATCAAGGACATGATGGAAGTCCTTCGCAACCTACCTTCACACAAGGCCAAGAAGGCGCCTCAGGAACAGAGGCACAACCTGCAGCATCCGTTGCTGCAGGGTTTACCCCCTTAGCCGATCTGGTCACCAATGCTGAGTTCCAGGCCTTTGTTGATACAGTTCCGCACCTCATGCTCGAGCAGCCGCCCAAGAAAATGACAACACCACGATGACCAAGACCCCGACGATCAAGGTCTTGGACCTCGTGAGGGGGAGACAGAGGCGTCAGCTGCATATACATCTTCATCTGCTGCACCAACGCAACCATCACCACCACACCAACCATCACCTCAAAAAACCCAAGCAACGGAACCAGAGGCCTTGCCCTCTGATGATGAACCACTTAACCAAGTTCCCTTAGCTACAACCCCATAAGCCATCGTGTTGAGTTCCTCAACCGATGAAGAACCAACCACCCCACCATCACAACACCAATGAAAAGAAAATTTGTCATCCAATGAAAACTTGGAAATTGATTTTTTTTCTTCTAGATTAGTGT
>NC_037532.1:19029611-19041061 GCF_001531365.2 Cynara cardunculus var. scolymus
ACCGAAAGATCTAGTGAGTTACCCTATTAAAGTCATTGCAGGGTGAAAATCACCAAAACTTTTATATAAAACAACTTTTCATATATGTAACAAATATATATGAACAAGTAAGAACACAATATTAATACCTTTCACATTCCAAGCTAATAATTTCTGCTTGTAAATAATACATCAATTCTAAACAGGTTTATATTAACTAAATTAATATAGTGCCACTTTTAAACCTTTTTCTATTCAAACAAGGTTTATACAAAGTTTCAGGCCAAACCTGTTATCCCCTTCTCTATAACATTTAGACTATGATTTCCAATAAGAACCCTGATCCTAAATCTTTAAATCACAAAGAAATAAAAATTCTAGACCATAGTAATCTTAAGGGATATAATAGTGAGAGTTATATTATATAACACACACATACAATTGCCACCCTTATATCCAAATGTACATCTTTCGTTGATATGCCACCCTTATCCCATGGTACACCTCTCCTTGATATGTCACCCTTATCCCATGGCACACCTCTCCTTGATATGTCACCCTTATTTCCTCATCAAAACATTTCACAAAATAATTCCATTTAGACCACAGTCAATGGAATTAGTAGTTCAAAATTCCCATAAATTCCCATATAAGAGTGAATTGCAATGTGTGGTTTGTTAAAAAATTTCAATCTCATAACACTCATGTTCCCTAAAATTAAAACCATCAATTATCAAGCATTATGAGTGACAAAATGAGTTTTCTAGAAAACTATAAGAACCAAAAGTGTAATTTGCTCTAAAATCAATTGTGCTTCACATTTTTTTCTTAAAAAAGCTCTTGATTGAAAATATTTATAAATCTAATCACAAATCAAATTTCTAAAATTATATTACATATTAAATAAAAAGCTTATATTTATTTTATGAACTATTAAACTAACAAAATCACTTTAGCATTATAAAATCTCTAAGTTTAGAAAAATAAAATAAATCAATTTACTAGTTTTTAAAATTAATTTAAAGATTTTTATTTAATATGTACTTTAATTTGTGATTGATATAAAATATTTTTACTAAAGAAACTATATTAATTTTGTAGTGAATTTCAGTTTTGGTCTCTATGGTTTGTCCAAATATTGAATTGTTCTTCATAACAGTTGCCAACTAACAGTGTTAACTCTAGTCATCATGATCTTATGAACTCGAAAACTTAGGGATCATCTTTGTAGATAGTCCGTTTACAGGAACGAATTCAAATTTTGAGTAAACCATAGGACCATCGGATTCACTCGTTTTTGAATTTAATTTGTGTGGTTTTGACTTTTGAAAGAGCTAGAGAGTCTAATGTTGATTATCAGTTTTGTAGAGTTTTTTTTCCGTATCAGTAATACTTATATATTTAAATATGCTTTATTAATAACAAATTATAGAGTTGAATAATATTATCAAGATATTATACGAATATACTCCCGATTGCCATTTAAAAAATGGGTTAAAAGTATTAGAAAAAAAAACATTAATGTGAATAGAAATATAAATTTTTAAAGAAAATAAACTCATTTTATATATAATTGTTTCAATTAAAAAATAAATTATATCTAAAATAATTTAGTTTAAAAAAAATTAGAACTTAATTCATTTACATGAAAAGGGTAATATGAATTTTTAAAAATATTTTAATCTTCTATTCTTATTGGTTATAAAAAGATAAAATAAAAATATTATAGAATTAAAATATTTATATAACATTTATATTTTTAAAAGATTGATTATTTTGATTAGTTATGAGCAAAAGACGTGTAATATACTAATACGGATAATTGTTACGATGGTTTGTCAAAGTCATATGATTTTTATGTATAATTTTAAATGTTTAATGTGTTTATAACAGTTTTAATAAAACTTAGAGACCGTTTAACAAATTCTTATATGGATAAGTGCTTATCAACTCTTTATTGGATAAGTATTATGAGGACCAAAAATCTTACCCGGTAAGAGCGAATGTAAGAACCGAGAGTTTTACCCAATAAGTGAGAGTGACGACTTTTACCACGGTTAGCACTTACCGGGTAAACTGTTACATATCATACCATTTTGGTGGACTAAAATATTACCTTATAAGTAAGTGATAGTATTGAATTTTGTCGGTAAATACTTACCCATATAAGCCTTAGGTAAACAACCCCATAGTTAGATACCTAAGAGCATATTTGATAAATTATTTAAAATAGAGATTTTGGTGATTTTTAATCCAATACATTTTTCAGATCTTCTCTAAAATGGATGAATTAGGAGAGAAAGATGAAATTCTTCAAATTTGTTGAATTTTTCAAAGATAATTACTTATGAAAGATAAATTATTTTTTATTTTTCCTACCAATTAGAATCCTTGGAATTAAATGTATAGGAAGAGAAATAATATTTTATGAAATGTATTAAATATTTTAGTAATATAACTATATTGCAATCGCTAAAATGAAGAA
Organism: Cynara cardunculus var. scolymus; assembly: GCF_001531365.2. Lineage (NCBI taxonomy): Eukaryota > Viridiplantae > Streptophyta > Magnoliopsida > Asterales > Asteraceae > Cynara > Cynara cardunculus. Next base: position 19,032,076 of record NC_037532.1, read on the forward strand.
GCTATTGGAGATGGACATAAATTTTCATAAATTTTTTTGACTTTTGATTCAATGTTTTGCACATGGTCGGCCCTATGGGTGGGTAGCCGGGGCGGCGGCCCAGTGCATCCTAAGTCCAAGGGGATCAAATAGCCCAATTGTTAATCCAAACTCTTTCAGTGATTTGACGATAATCATACGTACTTAGTGAAAAATACGTGTTGTATTTTTGTTCAGTTTCAATGATCGTCTCTGAATCTGTTCAGTGATCGTTGTATCAAAGAACAAATATTCTCCTAAGACAAAACTCACACCAAAGAAACCTTCAGCGATGTCAAAGAAGTAGCTGAAGAAAGAGATACAACAATTCGTGATCTGAAGTGGATTCAGTAATAATAAAATGTCTAAATCAAAGTGTGAAATCTGACCAAGACTCCGCGAACACTGAAGAACCTTTAGAGATGAATCATTGTCAGTGATCAAATGAACTTTTAAGATTAGTTTTTGTCTTATCCTATACGCACAAAAGGACAACCCCACACCTCACACAGAAAGATACACGTAAGGAGTTACTTTATTGTCTTCAAACGTGCTTACCAACTTTGTGAAAGTCAACTGTTCATATGCGGTTAAAAGTATACATGTCTGAAGATAAAGGACAAGCTTTCCACATGAATTTTTCCACGTGGCTTCTACCCTCTGACTTGCATTAAATGCAATGGGTATAAATAGTTGGGAAAATCTATCTTCTCAGTAACGCCTTCTTCTTCTTCTAACTCTCTTCTCTCTTGTTCTTATCTATTCATGTGCAGCTGTGTGTTTCTTAGATGTTTTGATTAGGTCTTAACCTTAATTTCTTCCGCGACAATCTGTAAATTCTATACTGATATTCTTTTATCAATAAAGGAACTTAGAAAGTGAAAATTCGTGTGTTTGTATTCACCTCCCTCATTCTACAAATTGATACCTTTAAAACTATTGTAGATCCGTATAGGACCAACACGTGGTATCAAAACAATGTATTTCTATCTCTATCTTAAAGATAATCCACTTACCATTTATCTTTTAAATAACTTTGTAAAACACGAATACAAACTATCACGATAATGGCTCTCTTGCCAAATCTTCCAAATTTAGCAGAGATAAGTTCGGTCTCTGGAAAAATCGTATGTCTTTATTTCTAGAAGGAGTTGATCCTGAGATACCTTATTATGTTGAAAATGGTCCATATGTTCCGTTTGTAATATCTCAGCTGTCCCTACCATTGCTACACTGCTATTATACGTGAAAGACAGATTTCAAAGCTTCCACACCAATGGATCAATGAAGACAAGAAGAAAATTGCTCTTGATACAAAAGCTAGATATATCATAGCCATGTCTCTTCCTGATGAGGCATATTATTCTGTCATGAAGCTTAAAACCTCTATATACATGTGGGACATATTGTGTGTTCGATATGAATGTACCACTGAGGTACAAGAAACCAAAAAGATAAACTTGGTGTGACAATATGAAAGTTTCATTTGTGGCAAAACTGAATCTTTATCTGAAGTACACCAGCGCTTTAACTTCCTACTAATAGACCTAAGGACCATTGGAAGAGAGTATTCTAACTCTGAGACACTGACAAAATTCCTGGAGTGTTTGCCAGAATCATAGGATAGTTACACCATGTGTCTCAAAATGTCAAAAGACATGTCCAGTCTCTCTCTCAACATTCTATAAGGGATTTTGCTCAATCATGAGCAATCTCGTCAGCTGAAGAAGAATCTCATAAGAGATTCAAAAGAGTCAAAAACCTTTCCTGCAGCTTTACTTTATGAGACTCCTTTAGAGACAAGCCCCACTCTCACAATCACTTAGTTAGATCCTTCTAACTATGAGGACTTAACAGACGATCTTTCAGAGTTTGATGAGTCACTAGCTCTTCTTACAAATTCCTTTAAAAGATCCACCGGGAAAAGTAACTTTCGTAGACCTCCTACACTAACTATCGCTGACAAGCCAAAATCAACTCCGATTGATAAGGCTTCAACAATCTACTTTAACGGTGAACGCAAATGACACTTTACAAATAAGTGTTGATCCAAGAAATCTATGAAGCCATCTCCATCCTCCTTCAAATCAAAAGACGATAAATATTTGAAGTTGAAGGAGAAATACAAGAAGATGAAGAACTACCAGCGTAAAGACAAGGGTCTTTCGCTGAAGACCATGATTGGACTGATTCATCTAACGAATCCTCCTTAGACGATGATAACACGACCTACCTCTGTCTTAATACCAACATCAAGGAAGTTAAAGACGAACCATCTAAGACTTCGTCTTCAAATGATTATACAACCTCAACTCAAGTATCATATCTGAATGATATTTCTATCTCCTGTTCTGATAATCTCTCATCATTAGATATGCTGACTATGGACCTTTACAATGCACTGAATGGAAAACTCAAAGATGAAAAGCTAAATATTGATTTACAAGAACGACATGAAAAATGTCATTCAAAAATCAAAAAACTTAAGAAGATTAAAGAAAATCTTAAATACCAAGTCATTGTAAACCAAGCAATCAACATTGAACGTGAACAAGCTATCACTGAGCGTGAACAAGCTATAGCGAACTCAAAGCTGAAAAGGCTATAATTGAAGAATGGTGTAAAGCCTCGATTAAAGCTAATGAGATCATAAATGCTCAAATACCCACTACAATAAAGAGTGGTATTGGATATTCTTCAGACCAGGAAGAACATGTCAATGATAAATCCATGTTAAAATTTGGAACTTTTGTCTCCTATATCCCTGGCACTTCTTCCACTCAGTGTTCCTCCACATCTGAGTCTAAACCTATCATTAAGAAAACTCATAAGAGATTAAAATGCTTAGGTAAGGGTAAATCCATTGCTAACATTCCTCAAAAGACCAAGAAAAACCAAAACAGGAAGAAGTTTCCTCTAAGCCCCCAGCTTGTTAACCTTCGACTTCTGGTAAAAAGATCTTCGGACTTGTTCAGAGATCAACCTCAAAGATGAAATTTAATCTTACTCCAAAGAAACCTATTGTTCCTCCTAAGACTTCTGAAAAAGGTATTCTTGGACAAGGTCCTTCTTACCTTAAGCTTTCTAACTCTCATGCTTCTAGCCTTGAAGCTTCCTTCAGCTATAGAAAGTGTTATCACTGTGGTGAAACAACTCAAATTGGTAGCAAGTCCCCAGTTGCTACCAAAGCTGAGGAATCAGCAAGGGTAAAGAAAATCATCAAAGCTGAAAAACTTACAAAGATGAAAACCACCTAAAAGTTGGCAAATCAACAAAAGTTAAAAAAACCACTGTAGCTAAGTCATCAGATTTAGTAAAGAAAGTCAAAATCTTCACACCCACTAACTCAGCTGGACCTATTGTAAAATGGGTACCAAAGAAAAATTAGTTTTTTAGTTATTGCAGGAAGTCAAAGGCATTTGGTAACTTGATAGTGCATGCTCAAGACATATGATTGGTACTATGTCCCTGCTATCTGAGTATAAGGAAGAAAAAAGGTCCCTCATTGACCTTTAGTGGAGATGGAAAATGATATACCAAAGGTTTTAGTGTATTAACCAATAAAGTAACCATGTTTAGATGAGTTGCTTACTTTGAAGGACTGAAGCATAATCTTCTCAGCATCAGTCAACTATATGACCAAAATTTCACGGTGAAGTTCTCAAAGAAGACATGTCTAATCACTGACAAGGATGACAAACTTGCATTAACTGGAACTCACTTAGACAACATCTATGTCATCAACATGGATTCTCCTCTCAGTGAGAACATTTTCTTTCTCTCTAAAGCCTCATCAAATGTCAACTCGCTTAGACCATGTCGATTCTAAATACCTGCATTTTGATCACTAAGAATTTGATCAATATGATGATTCTTTGTCCATTGCTAAGCTGGTAGATGAAATGAGTTAGCATATTCAGAGATAAGTGGCTCAAGTATGGAGGATGAGGCTTCAGCAAAGGATTCTTCAGTATTCATTAGAGTTGCCAAGGGAGCCTCAGATAAAGAATCATCTACTGAGAGAGGTTCAGTGACTGAAGGAGATTCAGTGAATGAAGGATTAGTATTTGAGGTATCAGAAGGTGGAAAATGACTAATGGGAACAACAAAGATCCTTGAAGAGGATCCAACTTTGCTACTGTTCATGCCTAAGATAATATCTAGGTCATCATCATTTGATTAATTGCTGAATGAAGCTTAAGATTCTCCAAAGTGAGATATCATCCATTTATTTTAGTTATTCTTCATCGTTAGGGATGGGTTTAGAGTTAGTTGAACTTGATTTATCAAAAGTGATACGAATAGTTTCTTCAATGGTTTGTCTTCTTTTATTGAATACCCTGAAGGCTTTGGATACTAAATAATATCCAAGAAAGATGTCATCATCAGCTTTAAGGTCAAACTTTTCAAGATTATCTTTGTTGTTTAAAATGTAGCATTTACAACCAAAGATATGTTGAAAACTAAGGTGGGCTTTCTTCCATGAAAAAGTTCATACGTTGTCTTCTTGAATTGTTTAACGATCAACGATCGATTTTGAGTAAAACATGCAGTGTTGACAACTTCAGCCCACAACTAAATAGGAAGATGAGATTCGTTGAGCCTTGATCAAGCAACTTCAATGATCATTCGATTTATTCTTTCAATGACTCCGTTTTGCTGAGGAGTTCTCACAACTGAGAGATTCACTTGTTCTCAAAAAAGTTTTTTTTATACTACTATTTTTGAAATCAATACCATGAACACTTCTTATTGAACGAACAGTGAGGCTATTCAGTACTTCCATTTTCTTCATAAGAGAAATTATTTCATCAGGTGTGTCTCTCTTGGATCTAAGAAAGAATACCGAAGTGTACCTGGAGAATTCGTCAACAAATTAGAGTATATTTCTTTCCAATGATTAATTGAATGTTGACGGGGCCAAACAAATCCATATGAAGCAGCTGAAGGGGAGTGGTCACTGAGGAGACTTGTTTTGATTTGAAACTAGCATTTGTTTGCTTTCCCTTTTCACATGTTGAACAAAGAGATTCTTTTGTAAAAGAGTGCTAAGGAAGGCCAATGACTAGTTATTTTCTACACAAGTCATTCAGTGTCTTGAAGTTAAGATGAGAAAGCCTTTTATGCCACAACCAGTTGAAATCTGAGGAGGCTTTAAAGAAAACAGATATTCTTAATGAGAGGAGAATCCATGTTGATGACACCAACAACATTCCAAATCATAAACCATGACTAGTTTCCATGTTGAACAATGCCAAGGAATTAAGAGACATTTTTTAAAGTATCAAGCTCTATCAACAGTGATCAAGGATTGGGATATAACCCTCTCCCTCAGGCCTCAACAATTAGCTACAAATCACAAACCCACATTTTCACGCATGTTTTAGAATTAATTTGATCCAAGTTATACTCATATTCCCAAACTTTTGAGTAACAACCTATTAATTGTACAGTTTATCCTATAGTCAAGATTAGGTTTGAACTAGGTGTATTATAGTTTTGGACCTCCACGACTCGGGGTTGGCTGGGGCTATGGTTTTGGACTTAGTCCTTCAAATAAACCCTAGTTATACCCAACTCTCCCGGTTTATAGATTTAAGTGTCAAATAGGGTTCAGGTTGGATTATAGGGTTTATGTCCACCCTTACAAAGGCCCCCTTAATATGTTTTCTAAAAGTTTGGCCGCCTTGCCAATATTCTCTCGAGTATGTATAGTTTTTGCGGTCTTTGAAAACAATATTGACCATTATAGAAACACTCTTTTGATATAACACAAACCCTATATATTGTGGTGCATATTTTCTTTTGTAGGAGTCTTGCAAGGACGGACCTATTAAGCCCCAAGCGTGGTCCTGTACACCCGCTCAACTTATTTGTGTAAGTAGGAAAAAAAATCATTATTAAAAAGTGCATCCACTAACCTTTCAAGGGTGCTCCAGGATAATTAGAAAATACAATAAATATTAACAAAAAAAAGTCTCTTGAAATTAATTTTTTTTTAAAATACCTCAAAATCAACAGAAAAAACTTCAAAAAAGTTTCTTGAAACGATGGAATTCGGTTAAAAGATATCGAACGACTTTACAAATCTACCTTAAAAATGCACTAATTAGAAAAAGATCATGGATCTATCACCGAATGAAAGTCAATATTTGTCATTTTCACTATTTTTTCTTATTGATGAGAGGGTGAAGTTGTATTTTCAACATTTTGTATTTATAATGTGACTGTAATTTTGTATGAATAAAAGATCGAAAATTGGAGTTGCAAATATCAAATGTGAGTTGGTGATTCTATATGTTTTTCTAATGTAATATATATATATATATATATATATTAAATTAATTAATTAATAAATGTTGATTTGGTCTGCTTATGTCTCATTCTCCTACTTTGGCTAATGGTTTCAGATCCTTTCTCACATGGATTTGATGAGACAAAAAAAAAAAAAATAGAACACTTTATAAAATAAAATAATATTGTAGCATCTTAATTAAATGGAAAATCAAGCAAACCCAATATATATAAAGAGTAAGATGTATGTGTGTATTTCATATAATAGACTGTTTTATATAACGTGGGTGAACCAAGTGAGGCCACTTTATAGTCCCTCTACCAAAGAATATGAATTCATAGAGATAAAAGTGTCTTTAAAATCTAATATAGAATGTCATATCCAAAAATGCAACCATAAGTTTTAGGATTTTTTTTGCGTGATTCTGTAAGTTTTTTAGACATTTTTTAAACATAATGTCATATTAGCTATTTTATAAGATAAATCTCTTTTTATAGTATTTTGGTTTAAACAACATTTTCTGAAATAATGTCTTATAAAATAGTTGATACGACACTTTATTTTTAAAATGTTCTAGAAAACTTGTTAAAACGTCAAAAGCGTCTTATAAACTTATTGTACAAGTTAATACACTTTCAGGTTTTTTGGTCATATCAAGAATCTTACACAGTAAAAAGGCATAGTAAGGACTGAGAGTCTTACCCTGTAAGTAAGAGAAATAAATCTTACCCGGTAAGTGCTTATCAGGTTTAAGATGCTTACCAACAATTCATTTTGATGATCGAGAATATTACACGATAAAGAAAGTGAAGGTGATGTCTCTTGCTGCTATACGTTTGGTAAACGGTCCCTTTTTCCTAAAAAATAGTCTATTAGAACCATGGGCGGGACCTATTAAACCCCAAGCGTCTCGTGCACCCGCTCAACTTATTTTTGGAAGTAGATTTATTTTTTGGGTATGAAAGGTACACCCTCCAAACTTTGAAGGGTGTTCCGAGATATTCAAAAATACAATAAACATCAACCAAAAAAATGAAAAAAAATACTTGAAATCAAACAAAAAGCAGAAAGTTCGTTGAAATCAACCAAAAAACTTTAAAAATTTCCCTTGAAACGATGGAATTCGACTAAAAACACATTGAACGACGGTGTGGGCCGTTGATCCACCTTAAAAACACACCCACTTGATAATTTTTTTGAATCCCACAATACCTATTCTAACCTAATGTTGCATCAATCATGAGATAATAAAATTTTAATTTCTTATTTTCTGTTATGTGGTTATGTATTTTCCCGTTTGAACACAATAATTGATGTACCAACAAAATTACTATCCTATAAGGATACTTTGTCAAATAACAGATCATTTGTGCTATGTTTTCATTCCACATGTTTTACATGTTGTGTGTGTATTTTTGCATATATACACACATAAATAGATATACCATATTCATAAATGAATATAGTTAATGTAATAACCAGATCCTGGTTATTACCCAAGGTATTAATTACGTGATTAACTGATTTAATAGTTACGTGATAGCATGATAATTGATACATATTGATATGGGAATTTGTGAATTAATTGTATATATATATATATATATATATATGAAGGTTTATGATATGTGTTTATGTATATGTGAGTACATGTGTGCATAAGTATATATGTGTGTATGGGTGTGCATACGTGTAGGTATGCATGTGGTGCATGTGTGTGCACATGGATAAGGAAGGGGGGAAGGCGGTTAGCCAACTTTCCCCATTTGGAAAGTATAAATAGAGGGCTTGGTCTCTCCTTTTGCTCTCTTAGCTACTTCAAAAGAAATTTGAGAGTATATTGTCCGGTTTATCAAGAGAGGAAGATTTCAAGCTATTTTCAAGAGTTGGATTTCAAAAGGTTGATTACAAGCATTTTGTGTTCAAAAGCTTTATAAGGTGAGTGGTTTCTAGATCTTTTGTATAAAAATTTACTAATGATTTTATTAATGTGCTTCATATACCTATCCTTTGAAATGGAACTTTGATTATATTGTCTAAGTGTTTATCCGGACAAAGCTTGACCGGATAAGGGTTTAAACCGGACATGCCTTGAACGATTTGTTGTCCGGATTGTTATAAACCGGATGAGTCTTAAGCGGTTTAGTGATCGGATTAGTATAAACCGGACAAGCCGTGAGCGATTTGTTGTCCGGAGATGGTTAAATTGGTTGAGTGTTTAAGAGGTTTAGTTTTAAATCGGACGAGTCTTGGACGGATTATTGACCGGATTTGATATCCGATCAAAGTGTGAAAATTGTTTAAGTGTGGTGTGTTGACCGGATTAGATATCCGGACAACAAAATGGATTTTGCAGATGAGGCTTGGTCGGATTATTGACCGGACTTGTTATCCGGATGAATGTTGACCGGATTTGATTGACCGGATTTGTTGATAGAAATTGAAATAATTCTTTGTGATTGGATAAAAATTGTTATTTTATCATAAAATGAAGTTTTGATATAAATGATTTTGATCTGAAAATTATTCCAATAGCTGCGGTCTATTTAGAATTATTTTATAAATTTTTTGAAGAGATAAGGGTGGCATATCAAGGAAAGGTGTCTATTTGTTATAAGGGTGGCATATCAAGGAGAGGTGTCCATTTGTTATAAGGGTGGCATATCAAGGAGA